>NW_020799092.1:24330070-24481479 GCF_003259725.1 Athene cunicularia
GCTCCAGTCCTTCAGGAGAAACCTGCTCCAGTGCAGGCTCTCAGTTCCCTCAGGAAACACCCATCGGCTCCATCATCCAGGGGCTGCAGTGTACATACCCGCTCCTGCGTGGGCTTCCTGGAGTGTGGGAATCCCTGCTCCAGTGCCTGGGGCTCCCCGTCCCCCTCTTTCTTCTGACCTCACACTTCTTGTCCTTACCCCTCATTGCCCATGCAGTGTTTTGTCCTTTCTTAAATATGTTTTTCCTCAAGGTGCCACCATCTAGGCTGGAGGGCTCAGCCGTGCCCTGCGGTGGGTCTGTTTGAGCTGGTTGGAATGGGCTGTGTCCAGCACTGGGCAGTCCCTGCACAGCCCCCTCCTCACAGAGGCCACCCCTGCAGCCCTCCAGCACCCAAAACCTCGACACCAACACCCAACGGACTGTGCCTTTACTATTGTTCTATCATAAGTTCCAGCATCTGGAAGATCCCCTTTATTTCCGAATCACCAGCTGTATCTTCTGCAGGTGGATTCACCGACCTGTTTCTCTGTATGTTGCCAAAAGAATTGAAACAAATCTGCAGAACCGAGGTGAATTTACAGAATTGAGGAGAATTTGCAGAATTGCAAAATATTGAGGGCTTTTTTTTTTTTTTTTTTTTTTAGCAGCCTGTTTCTTATCTTGGCTACAATTGTCTAACCATGCTATTTTTATTTCACATTTACAGCAGTTTTAGCCTGTGCCATTTGTTCAGTCTTGGATTGTCTTTAAGTCTAGGCAGATTTATTTTTTTTTTTTTTTCTTGGATGCTCTTCATTTCTCATTACTGCTTGATACGACTTTCTTGTGGGAAACAAATACAGTTTTCACTAGCCCTGAAAATGCACTCGGTGTGTTGATAACTCAAGACTATTCTTTGCATCATCACTTTCTTGTCTTGCTTACCAGGCAGCCCTCGGGCACTGAATTCACTTTGAAATGAGTGGACCTCATACACGTGCAAAATTCACATGGCACTGAATTATCACCCCACTCCATGGCCTGATCTGGAAGTGATGGAGATAGGCCTTTCTCAGGGCACACTGAAAGCCTGATTGTTCTGAGAAAGTTGTTTTGTTTTTTTGGTGGTTTTTTTTGTTTGTTTTTTGGTTTTTTTTTTTTTTTTCAGTGTCCCTGTGAGATTGCTAATGATGATGAGCCATTTGCTTACCCTTCCTTCTGCTCTCTGCAATGGTGCTTCCCTTGGAAAACACATGGCAGGAGTGCTTTGAGACATGACAATAAAAACGACTCTCCAGTGCAGCCATTTATTCATTTGCAATATTTTACACGTCAAACATCATAGGGTTGGGAAAAAAAAAGAGTCTTCATACTTAATATTATTAATTCAGTCTTATTCCAGTATTAAGTCATTATTTATTTACAGTACTAAATAAGAACTTCTTACAATGCTGATGGATCATTATTCTTCCACAGTTTTTCCCTTTTTTTCCATTCACAGACACAAGCTGCCTTTTGGTATTGATTTGTAAAATGAGAACCAGCCATTTTCTACTAGTTTCCCAGTCAGTTAATGGGAAGATACTGTATCCAGCATGCTCTGATGGGTGAAAGTCCATTGCATTGTCTTTGCTCCAGTGAACTTCTATGAGGACCCACTATGCTTTAAAAATTTGTATTTCTGCCGAGAACCTGTGAATAGCCAATTTTACTTACGTTCTTTATTTTTAACTTTACTTTAGATATATCCACAGGTTAATCAACAGGAAAAAAGGAATTGTTATCTATCCTCAGAAGTACCAAGCTCTCCCCTGCTTGTTAGCAATCATATTCAAAAATATAACTGCCGAGATTGAAGTCACAGGTTGCTGCTAATGTATGTTTTGATGATTTTATCGTGTTTTATTGCGTATCAGAATGAGGTAAGACTTGGACTTTCTAATGTGAAGAAACTTTCCTGTAAACAGGATCATCGACAGGAATTTGACACATGGAGCAGTTGTCGGTTTCCACATTATTGCCTTATCTGTATCCAAGCTGCCTAGCAGCCTGTCAGTTTGGTATGTAATAAACCAAATAATGTGGGAGTGATTAATTTGGGGTCTGCATGATTTTACTCACATTTGTGGCAGACTGTCAACAAGAACTAGTGAGGACTCCATACTCTCTTTAAACACAGAATCTACTGCTCCGGTAACCACATCGTAAGAAATATACATTGGGATTTACAATTTTTTTACACAAAGTCAAGTCCCTCTGTTTTCTAGTGTATCCTACAGCCTTGATTTGTTCAAGGAAGGAGAGACATCCCTTTTCTCCTGAATAATCTAAAAAAAAAAAAAAAAAAAAAAAAAAAAAAGTTTGTCAAGAGTTTTGAGGCTATATGATGCAGGACAACCCAACAGAATGACACAATGCTTACCTTTCCTTCTTAGTAGCAGAAGACTGTAAGATCACAAATGAAGACAGCCTTAGTGTAAAGAAAACCTGAGAACTAACCCCAAATCTTCACCCTGAGGGGCAAGAGAAGTTATGACCACGTCACTGAGGTTAACAGCAAGATGGGAGAGGCAGGGCAGAAGTGTGACACCATCCTTCAGGTGAACCACTGACGCTTGCTAGAAAAAAGTGCCCAAAGCTTGGTAGTGATGACAACTAACATTTAGCTCATTTGCAGGTACACAGCAGCATCTTGCTAGCATCCTGCTCTTTGGAGGAGTCTGGGGCAATACAGCATGGAGGGAGGTGAACTGGGTTATACAGCGAGTGCTTTCTCTCTGCCTGTGCAAAGGTGAGCAAGGACCCTTAATTTCCTTACCCTTGTGGATCAGGCTAAAGCAGATCCTCAGGACTTCCATAAGGAAAGGAATGAGACTCCTTCACGGTCTCCTCTGCGTGAACCTTGAAGGGGTTGTGTTATTTGTTCTTTTTAACAAGTACGTGTTTCACGGGCTTTCGAAGTAATGACCTGCCTTTGAAATGAAACAAATTCCTAAATTGATGAGGATGAAAACCAGTCTTCCAAGTAATTCTGTCTCATCAGCCAATTTTAAGTGCTAAAGGCACTGGACTCTTGCTTGAAGACACACAGTCAGATACACAGAATTCCTTTCATTAAAGGAATGCTGAAAGTCTTCCTGTACTAGCAATCCATCCTCTATGCAAAGACATATCAGCAGTTTTTACTGATGAAGCAGAAAATAAAATTCCAGATCTTTTCATACAGTCAGTTTCGGTACAGTACCTAAAGTGTCTTTAATACAATGCACAAAATTCAATATTCAAAGGCCAATGCTGTAGCACAGCGTGTCAGGAACCACTGCTGAGTAGAAGATGTCCTGTCACAGTGCAACTGTGATAAAACTTTTCCTCCAAGACTCAGAACACATGACAATCTATGCAAGTGAAGGAGTTCTCCCTGCAAATTCTGAGTACGCTGATAGATCTGTTGATAGAAATTGGCAGGATGACATCTTTGGACATGGAAGCACCATGTTCCCAGCTGGACTCCAGGCTGGAATGTTTTTCAGTGTTTCTTTCTTTCCTTGACAGAGTCCTTTTTGAGGGCGGTGTAGCTGATCTTCCCTCAAAGCTCCATTGTCAAGAAGGCAAGGCGTTAGGCAGAAACAATGAGCAAAGTCCTGGCCTTGTTGATTAACAGCACTGGTAAAAACCACTAACAAACTTTGACTTGCAAGTCAGCAAAGAATACATCTGTTCTGGTTGATTTCTGGACTTTCAGAATGTATTTTTCAGAGCACTATACAAACCATTACTGACCAACAGGCTTTCTTAATTAATAAAACCAAGCCAATCTGGCACCCAGTTTTGTCTTCTTTAAAGGAAAACAGCATCCATTTCACTGAGCTCAAGAACAGAAAGTCTAGAAAGTGTGAATCGACTCTCACTATAATGCAGAAAACCTTTAAAAAAGTTGTTAATTGACATTTCTGAGCTTAGTCCTGGAGGCAGCTGTAATTAAATTATTCATGACACCAACAGTATACAAGGCACATAAAAGACTTTAATCCACTTACCGGCTTGATTTATTGAAGCTTAACCAACAGAAAGGATACGATTATAACGTGTAATTGGTACAGACAGCTGTGCTGTATGATTTTCTCTGTGAAAACCAGCATGCACTTCTGGATGCTTATTCATCAGAATAGGTATTAACATTTGGCCCCAACATGCAAAAGAAAAGATCAAACATCCATTTGGATCCTTCTTAAATACAGCAGGGGATGACCTTGTCGTCCCCTCCTCCACCTCACTTTCTCTTTGCAGGATTTGTTGAAGAAAAATTGCCTTGAAAGCTGTGAATAGATATTATGGCTATGATATCTGTATTACACACTGATATAATAAAATTGAGTGTAATTTGATGCTGATCCTGCTTGTAGTTATTTGCGTTCTTCTGAGTAGTCTTGTCATTCACAAAGTGTGTAACTGCCAGTCTTTTGCGGACCTTCTTGAGCTTATAGGAATTTTTATTTCAATCTCTGCAAATGAAAAATTATTTTGTCTGAGACCTAAACACATTTATTTCTAAGAAGATGAACAGATGATGTATTACCTCTGAACACAACATCTGGATCCCTTTCCATTTTATATGGTAGGCATTTAAAGACTTATTCATTGTGTAAATAACTCTGTTTTTAATATTAGTGTAACGGTCAAGGAAGAATATGTTCATCATCCTGATACAATAGTACCCCCAGCAAGCACCATTCCTCCAGAGAAGCTCCTCGAACATTCTGTCCAGGATGCCCAGGAATCTCTACTGATATTTATCACACTAATGTATTTAATGACATCAACATGTCAGCCCTGCAATGCTTTTAAGCTTTACAAAGCATAAACTTTATTTTATTTTGAGGTTTTGGATGTCATTTTGAAGTCTCACGGAGTACTCTTTTCTGAGAGATGAGACGTTCTGGCTAAATTGTCTAGGTCTGTTAAGAAAGAAAGCACTGTTAATATTGAGAAGTTCCGAGTCCTGAAACCAATTACTCTTTAAACTGCACAGGAAAAACGTGAGTCTTTACCTTTCTTATTTGCTTGACTCATCTTGCCGGTTACATCTGAAAAGTTTGCAGGTTCAGTTGAATACTTTCTAAAGGATTCAGAACCTCCTGTCTGCACTTCTCATTTAAACCTGTCATCCCTCTCTATTCTGTGAAATTACACCTTTTTAATACACCACAATGTTCACATTATAAAGCATACCTCTTGCTCTCTCCTTCCTCCCCAAGCCCCTCTCAATTCATAAAGCACAATACAAATTTTTGGGGTTTTTTTTCTGCATCTAGAGAACTTCAGTTCTTTCCAATATCCTTGCCCTCACTACCAAAAGAGCGTATGGAAAATAAATTCCATCTAGCTTACAACTTCTCCTTTTGTTTCACCATCATGCTCATGTACATTTATGAAAACGCTGTTCCTTTTGCCCTTGGGCAAGGAACACATGAAAAACATGCAAAAAACCCCCTTAAAGACACAAGAGTTGGAAAATTGTATATGGACAGTTTTCTTAAATAATCATGCTTTCCAGAGTCAGTGTTACTGTGAACAGACCAAATGTAGCTCTGTGGTATTCGGGTAACCACCGAAATCCTTGGCTGCTGACACGCCAGGACAGATTTTGACTCATTCTAACAATAATCCATAAAAACCCCAAGATGCTCTCGTTTGTATGACTCTAAACCCAACAAACTTATTAAGATTCATCCAGCTTTTTATCAGACTACCATCCAGCTGTAAAATGTCAGTCGGTTGAATTTGCAGAAGACAGACAGAGCAATCCATAACGACTCCCTTTCCTTTGTCAAGTAAAACTAGTGGTCAGAGATATATAACGAATAGTAGCACCTTACATTTACCTTCACGTTTCCACTACTGTCAAGCTTGATACTAAAATGGACCAATTTATATCTTTGTGATAGTGATGTCGCTGATATCACGGAATGTATATTTTCTAGGCATTTCAGCAGGGATACTACAGATTCACTATTAGTTCTGATGTACCAAGGGAGAAGCAACTTATTTCAGCGAGAATATGGAAATACATTCTTCTCAGCAGTAGTACAGTAATAATGAGACACACATACCCCTTCACCAGGGTCTCAGCCAACAGCTTATCCACCCTCCCCACTATGCCATGAACAGAAGAAAATGCAGACGTTTTCTTCAAAGAACTGATCATGAAATCTGTTTTTGAAATAACTTCTCGGTCTATTTCCAGAACCATACAGAGACAAATCTCTGTGTGTGTGTGTTATAGTCATTGTAGTCGCAATTGCAAAATATGTGAGGAAGGATGAAATTTTGAGCTGGAAATAATCAACAGCAGAATTCCTGCTGACTTCCTGGGAGCCAGAGCTTTGCAATCACTCTCTAAATATGTAATCTATGGTCATAATAAAAGAGCAGGATGTTTAAGTAACGGAATTTTTTAAATTATCGCCACAAAAATAGAGACTGGCCATGTATCACCACGTATCTTTCAGAAAATTGACGTGAAGTCTTAACTGATGCCCTAATTTGGTAGCAGTACAAGAACTGAAACATCGTTCAAAGTTCACTCAGCAAACCCAATTCTGTTTCTCCCTTACTAAAGGGCCTCCTACCATTATCCTGTAGAGGGGATCAGTTAAGACAAGCTTCTGTTTGAACTCAGAGAGGTGCAAAACCCTTTGGCTTTTGTAAGAACAAAAAATATTTTAACTTGGAGTACAAGAATGAATGTCAGTGAGTTGCCATCTGATGGTGATGTAATATCTGTTAATATAGATTTACTACCAAATCTGGAAGAAAAAAAAAAAAAAAAAAAAAAAAAAAGGATAAATCTGTAGCATTTTGTTGATAATTGTATTGTTAGGATATGTGTATTAATAAACTTCTCATTTTTTTACTGGTGTTCACTGTCAAACTGTTTAAAAATGCCCTCTGAAAAAAGTGGAATAGTCTGAGTGTTTATTCAATAATACTTTCTTTGTGTATCCTGTTATCCAGGCCAGACAATGGAAAGCGTTTAAAAAATCCTGGTTTTCTAAGTCTGAAATGTGAGGAATTACAGGCAATATAAACAAATGTGAACCTCTGACGCATATGAAGACTGTCATAATCACACGGCATGTAAGACGTGGACAAAATACCCATACCACATCTATCACAGGAAGTTATTGTTATTTTCATAGGATAATAATCATAATTATTATTATCACAGGACTGTTGTATCACTGAGAGGTGATGAAAGTTTAAAATACACACTATACAATAAACAAGATCAAATACTTTTTTTTTTTTTTTTTTTTTTTTTTTTTTTTTTTTGTGTGTGTGTGTGTTGCTAAATACTGTGTTATCACTAGCACCTCCAGTTGACTCTCACCCCTTTCAGGACATTACTATAGGTCTTTATTGTGTGATACTACCAGTACTTACCACAGAAACACCGTAACACACCACAGGGCACGTGGCAAATGTGTATCTTTAGCAAATGGCATAAAGCAAGACCGGCCTTTTGCTCCACGTATGAGGGACCTCGATGAGGGCATTTTTAGCTCCTGAATCACCATGGCAAGTGAACTGCTTAGGTAATGTCTACAATGAGAAGTCTACACACCGCAGTGCTTTTCCTTTAGCTAAAGAAGCTTACAAAGGCAAATACACAACTTGAGCCAAAGAGAGTGCAACTCGGATGGTTTCCCCATGATGTTCAGCTGTTCAAATCCGAGCCTAATTCAGCAGCAGCATTATTAGCTTTATGCAGGCTTAAAAAATAATACAGAAAACTCTAAAACTCTGCTTAGGCTATACTAGCAGATAAACCGTTGATTCTTGAAGCCTTAGAAAAACAGTATTCCTGGAGAGATCACAGAAAAGAAAGCATTTGTTCTGTCAGTTCCTGCAAGCCTACTCGATTGAACTGAAGTCCCAAATTATACCCATGCAAAAAAAACATTTTCCAGACCTCTTCGGCACGTTTATAACCCATTGATGAAAAAGGAGTGCCAGAGATGTTATAAAGTCTTCCTATAGAGTATTCAGACTATCCACGTAAAAATTCTGAAGACAGTCTCATCCACAAGTTAGTGACCCCTGCCACAGAGCTTATAGTACGTAAACTAGTGAAAAGAAGTGATGTATTCCAGGGAGCTCGGCGTGGGCTGCAGAGCAGCTGGGGGAGCAGGATGGTGTAAATGCCTAGTTAGACCATGCTGTGCTCTATGCTTTAACACTGACCCATCTGGCATCAAGAAAGCCCAACTAGCTGGAAGTACAGTGCGTATGCCCCAATAACAGCTCATTTTACACTTGCATAATTAATACACTTCCATTTGGTAACTGCACCGACACCGGACATGCTATGAAAGTGAGCATAAATGATATCTGTGTCCCCTTGAGGAACAATTTTTATCAGTGGCTATTTCCTGCTAGGAAACAGGATGAAATCTCATCGCATATTGCCTCCACCCAAGGCATGAGGAAAAAAATCTGTAACATGTGGACACAGAAAATACACAGTGGAAGAGGAGGGTCTGGAGTGCTATAAGGGAGTTTCAGTGTGAACAGAAATTGGGCTCTTTAAGGTCATGTCTGCACGGATTATTTCAGACAGTCAGGAATTAGTATTGCCATTGACTGGGCTGGCAGGACATGAGGCAACTTTTGATCGGACGCCAATGTAAAGACGCACAAAAATCTGAAAACACTAATGCTATCTCAGGCTCTGGAATGACTGCTGCTTTTTCTTTGTTCTGCCTTATTATGATGGAGTGAAGGAATTCAATGTTTCACAGCATTCGGGTGTCATTTGTCAATGAGATTCTTAGAGCAAGGCAAAAATTCAAATATTCCTACATCTTAACTACAGACAGCAAAGTGTGTGGCAAACGTTTTCTTCTTTGTAAACGACTTGTACACCCATAGTCTCGGAGCTAATCTAGAAGTCTATAATGGAAGCAGATAGGGAGCCAACAGAAACGTACAGAAATATAACACGCATGTGTAGGGCTGTATGACATCACCAATATTCAGTTTTAACTTAGTAAACTATTAGTACAAATCCCACTGTTCTGATCTTCTTTGTTCTAGACCATCAAGTAGAAGCGTTAAAATAGGATGGGCCTGACTGACACCAACGAAAGATACCGTTATGTACACTGGATCTACTGGTACCCTGCCTTTTAGGTTAACTTTTAACACACACAACTGATTGTTTAGAAAATCTTGACAAAACAAAATTTATGGTTTATTTCTAATATAAAATACATAATCGTATATATAATGTGTATTATATGGTTGGGTTATGTTCTAGACTGCAGACTCACTAGCTGGAACATTTTGGTTCTTGCATTTTGATTCTAAGGATTACTTCTAGGTCTTCTTGTTTCTCTCATTACGTATCAGTCTTGCAAAAATTGTTACACTAGCAGACATGCCTCAGAGGCAGGCAAAGTTCTAGCCTGTAGGCTTTGAACATCTTATTTTCTCTTATTCTTCAGTCTGTATGTAGGAAAAAAAAAGAATAAATTGTGATGTCGCCTTCTAGAAGCTAGACAGGGGTTTGCAAACATCTCCCTACTTTCCCTCCTCCCAGATTTCCACAAACTGTATTCTTCTGTGGTTAGGCAGAAAAAATGAAAAATAAAACTAAGCTTTACAGGTTCAGATGTATGTGGAGAAGATGGACGTTATTCTATGCTCCAAAGCTCTGGGTAGGTCTTTTTCTGCTGGATAACTGAATTTTTTCTCTAATCCAAGTTCTCAATCTGATGTTGTATGTCTGTGGTCTAACTATGCAGTTTTGCTTGCAGGGTAGAAAGATTAAAGGACTAAAACTGTCAAAGGCAAGAAAAAAAAATACCTACAGCTCTCTATGACAATCAAAATATTCAAGAGCTGAGATTAAACAACACATCATGTTCTAATGGGAAAGATACAACATAGTCGCCAGTGAAATCTTACTGACTCCAATCATAAGCTTCTGCAAGAACTTTTACATATTGTTGCAAGTCAGAACACAAAACTCTTTAGTAGGAAAATGCTGATATACCGTTAAGGCTCTGGCTTTGATGTGGAACACTTTGAGGTCTTTAGTCAAAAGGAAAACCATTCCATGTACAGGCCTAGAAGCAAAAAAAAGAATGTTGAAGTTCATGTAGGAATCTGCTCACACCACATTTCCACAATTAAACACAGAGTGTTAGACAGCAGTAGACAATCAATTTCATTTTACACTGGCTCCACTTTCCAAAAAAAAAAAAAACCACGGGGACATCTGTGTCATCTTTGGTGCAGTTGACAAAGACAAGAATTTCACTGGCTTAGGAACGATAAATAAGTAGGCGATTCGTTAACACTAAAGTATTTTTTCATCCGCCAGAAGAAATGAAAACTGATCAGTCAATCAAGAAACATCAGAAAGATGACTGGTTCTTCACCCATTTGTAGGGTGAAGGCATCATCTAGTAAAATCAGCATTATTTGCATCTTCAGTGAACATTTGCATATAGAAGACAAACCCTTTGGTTTTGATTACAAAAATGAAGCACAGGAAAAGGTTTAAATAAAGACCTAAATTCTGCAATACATATTTCATATTGCCAAATACATAGCCAGCCATTTGGTGCTTCCTTATTACTATAAAAAAGTAATTTATGAAATGGGACTGCTGAAGTAAAAAAACAGTCAAACAAAAAACCCACCACTGAATAACAAGAACCACACTAAAAAACGCCCGTAAGTCCCCCACTGAATCACAAGCTCACCGTGAGAGGTATCATTCACAGTTTATTTACATTCCTAAGCATGAACATTTATTTTCCCTTATTTCATTCAGAACTCTTGTATAACTAAGGCCCCAAATCTACAATCAATAGAGTGTAGGCACAGAAATTCCGTTCCACGCTGCTGTTTGCAAGACTAGAGAAACCTACGACTTGATCCAAAGTCCAATAATGTCAGTGGGGAGTTTTCTGCTTCCTTCAATGGGTTTAGAAAGGGCATCTGAGGTCAGGAAGCTGCACTCCTTATTCTGTCAGAAATTCCACTGAGGCAGTGCAGTATCAGTCTCCACATAATTACATACATCTTCTTCCTGAAACTGAGGTCAGTCACATTAATCGTGCTTTCATGAGAAAATGACTTTTGGAATCAAACTAGCTTTGAGAAACAGAAATAAAATACACACTATACATCGGTTATGGCAATGTTTTGCACTACTCTAAAGAGACGCATTGTTTAGTTTTTAAACTTTCCTATTACTAGAGCTGGAGTTGTTTATAAATGCCCAAAGAAATGCCTGTCAACACTCTTTATGTTTCAGTACTGATTCTTCAGTTATACATCAAAAGTAGTGAGAATTAATCAGCTCCTCAGGCTCACATGAGGCAATGCACTTGGGCAGGTACTTTGGAAACAGAGATGGATTTGTATCTATATTCAACTAAATGTTTTTCTCCATTTCTAAAAAATTTCAAAAATCCAGATAAATTCCATCAACACAAGATGCCAAATTTAAAACAGACATAACAGGAAATTTTTTCTCATCACTGTTGCAGTTATCTAACACTTCAATCATGGGCTACTAGAAAATAGAATGAAAGAAAAATCATAAATAAAACCAATTTTTTCCAGGGATTTTTTTTCCCTCCCATATTTGCAATCTGACAATAGTAGTGAAATAAATAAATAAATAAATAAAAGAACATCACCCACAAATACTTCTATCAGATATAGTTTCAGATCAATCTCGAATCAGTGATACAATCCCAAAAGATTTGAAATTTATTTCTCATTTGCTGGATTGAGATCTGCAGCTTCACAAATCACACTATCAGTGGTACTGAGAATGTCAGTCCCCGTTTTCCTCTGTAGTGGTTGGCTCTTCCTTTAATAAAACGCTCAACTGTTTCTGTGCACACGAGAGGAAAAGTTCCAAACTATGCAGATTCCTCTGACGGACGACTTGATCAAGCTGTTGAAATGAAAAAAAAAAAAAAAAGAAAGAAAAAAAAAAGAAAAAAAGAGAAGATAGATCAACTTTTAAGAAAACCTGGAAATAAATGCCGGCATTTGTCAGCAAAAATTCAACCATATTTAACAACAAAATTCCAACAACCAAATTCAACAACAAAAGAACCTCAGTAACTTCTATGCGTGCAGTAACAACTTTTAAAGGAAGTATTTGAGTTTCTTCAAATTGAGACATGCATAAGGCTAAAAGTACCTTTCCAACAGCTGTCCAAATCCTACGCAAGAAATCTGAAAAAGCTAAACAGCCTAGCTGCCACACTAGATAAATCCCCGCAGCATCTTTTAAAATTGCAGCTGTTGCTTTTATAAATGATACTGCATCTGCTTTAAAATGAACACTACATAAACTGCATATTGAAAAATTCAGTCTACTGTTAATTTAAATTTAAATGGCAGCAGGTTTAAATAGTTCCCCGAGGAAAAGTGGTCATATTTTCTGCCTTTTAAATATTTTTTTTTATTCCAATATTTTATTGGAGTCCCCTACTGCCAAACAATGTGAACTATAGAGTTGCAGTGAAGACAATGGCCCTTTCTTCCCCACCAAAAAAGATAAGAACACAGTAACAAAACTAGGTAGGTTATGCCATTTAAATGACATAGTTATTTGAATTTTCTTAATATCATCACATTAATAAATAAAATGCACTGCAGAATTCCTTCCATTTGAATTTTAAAGTTCAAATACCAAGCAATTAATACCACAATTGAGAGATGCTTTCAACTTGACTGTCCTTTAACCAGCCACAAGTTCAACTAAATACACACATAACGATGACGTAGAGTGACACTGTAAGTCAGTGGTACAAGGCTGATGGGACATAAAAGTTCTGCCACTCAAGAGAAAGGAATTAATGGAACTTGGAAGAAGACCAGCTCTGCAATTCTGTTCAAGTGTTGCGCACAAATCCATAAGCAATGTCTCAAACTCTGCAACACCAGCAAAATGCTAACGCGAGGCCACGTGGCCCCAGCGGATAGAGCAGCTGGTCGAGCAGACTGGTGGCAATCATCTGCAAATGGCCTTATTTTAAAAAAAAAAATAATAAATCGTGCCTTATGTATCTAGCTCTCACAGCTTTAATTACAGCTTTCAACAAAACCGCTGATCCTGTGGTATTTCTCTGCACATATATGCTCATCCTTCAGCAGTCCAGTCAGTTGCACTAACAATCACCTGAATGGACATTTTGTTTTGTAAGATATTTAAAATATATATATATATAAATTAATAAAGAACGCAAGGCAAAATTACCGATACCTTCTCACTTCACTCTGAAAATGCACTCAGGGTATAGCTGCAGCACTGTGACTGAAGACACAAAGGCAAATATTTTTATGACCCTGTGCTTTGCTGCTCTTTAAGTTCCTCTAACACGCAAAACCAAGCTCCGGTAGCCTGAACATTTTGGCATTTTGTTTCAACAGAAATTAATGCGTCCGTCTAGTCACAAGCAGAAGACACACACAGGTATTTTCTAGAAGGCACACAACCATAAAACTCTCCTTCAGTAATACGCCTGCTGGTGCTACTTCTGCAAGTTTCCAGCTGTTGTGCAAATTTTTGCATCTCTTAGCAAAAGCAGACGTTAGCGTTCCATACGCAGCCTGATGTGAACCTAGCCCGCTGATTTACAACAGATTTTAAAGCAGATCTAGTTCAAATAAATTTCAGAAAAGTCTGCTCTTGATATATTTAAGTAACAGCTGCTACTGACAGGAAAATGAAAGGCTTAGGAAAAGCAAACTAAGTTCTAAAGGAGCTGTATCTAGAAAAGACAATCTGGGAACAAACGAGCAACGTAAAAAAGCTGTTGTGACGGTGCATTTCTTCTGACTTGAAAGGTGTCTTGTCTCCTTCGTCTTCTCTGGTCTGGAATATAAAGAACAATTTGCACGGGGAAGCTTGCAGATGGTTTTGTGCTTGTGCCCCATATTTCTCTGGAGAATTGGGCAGATAGAGTGCAATTCACACAGTATCATCTGTTATGTCTTAAGAAAGAACATGTGAAAGCTCTTTCTCTAAACATCTTATCGAATTCTGTTGCTTCTGGTAGATGAATCAGTTGGAGGAGCTTTGCATGAAGCTAATTGTCAGTGGTTTTCTTTTACTGCGTATTATATCATCTATACTCCTAGATAGTTCTTTGTCGAACTTTGACCAAGAGCTTTGGCTAAATGCTCCATTTTCTTGCAGCATTTCCTTGCAGATTCTGCTTGAAAGGGTTCAAAGTAGCTTGCCAGATGCGTGCTGGGATATGCTGCTGTTAACTTTCTTTACCAAGGCAGCAATCTCAAATTGTATATGGTTAAATTTATTTCACCAAGTACTAATGTAAATGTTTGAAGTCTGCAGTGATTGGCTGCAATACGAACAAAACAGAATTTCTTCAGGCTTGAGCAAGATTTTAAAAGTCTCAAATGAATTAAGTACACATTGGAGGAGTCTTTGTTGAACTCAAGCGGTTAGTTGGTAGTCTCCCTTTGTGCATAAGAAAAGTTTATTGCTTGTTAAAAGTTTATGTAAATTCAATAACATAAAAGTTCAGAATTAAGTTGCCCCTCGTCTGCTCAGTTTAAGAATAAGCTTTGCCTTGAGCAACGTGTTTTAAAACCCTTCCACGCTACAGTAAATGACAAAACACTCTGAAAAGATTTGGGATCTTCTCATAGCACAAAATGAGAAGCAGCAAAATGATGCTGGCTTTGAAAATGGTACATTTGCATGTATTCAGGAGAACACTGCTATTAATGGAGAAATTTACTGGGAAATAAATCCAATTAAGTTTTGTTATATAATATATTGTTTAATGAAGTGTTACCAACGGACGCTTTTTTTTTTTTTTTTTTTTTTTTTTTTTTTTTTTATCAGTGCCCCAACACCGCTTGCATAATATACCACGAGATGTAAAAATATTTAAGTAAGGCATTTTAGACCTTGTTTTTCTAAACAGTCTTCCCTCTACATTTTTAGGTCCTGTTCACTTCACGGAATGATCTCATTACTTAAACAAACATAAATGGACATCTGGCAAATTCAAACTCCATGTGACTCATATGCAAATGAATAACGTCTTAGGGATGGCGCATTCAAACAACCAAACCAACCCAACTGTTGTAATTCTATAGATACTGAAATACACCGTCTTGGTCCAGATCTACCACGAGGGCAATTTTCTACATCATATCGTCACCGTTGTTATTATTGATCAACGTTTCTCTTCCACCATATGAAATCTCTTCAGTTCAAAGTTCCCAGTTCTGTGCTTTGTGTCCTATTGGCACAGCTTTAATTACATCCAAGTTTTAATGTCCTTGAAGTTTATTATTTTAAGTTGCTCAACAGTATCTTTTTAACTCCATACAGATTTTTTTTTTTTTTTTTTTTTTTTAAGATTTTTTTTAAGAACCAGAAGCTGCCTCTCTATGTACTTTCATGGAACCTCCTGAGGAACTGGCTATATAAGACTTGGAAAAGCCATTCCTGAAGTCAGGATCACAGAATCATCTTGGTTGGAAAAGACCTTGAAGATCATCCAGTCCAACCGTTCACCTAGCACTGACCGTTCCCAACTCCCGCAGATCCCTCAGCGCTGGGTCAGCCCGACTCTTCAACCCCTCCAGGGATCCTGGGGACTCCCCCCTGCCCTGGGCAGCCCATTCCAACGCCCAACAGCCCCTTCTGCACAGAAATCCTTCCTCAGAGCCAGCCGGACCCTGCCCTGGGCAGCTTGAGGCCATTCCCTCTGGGCCTGTTGCTTACTACTAGGCTAAAGAGGCTCAAACCCAGCTCTCTGCACCCTCCTTTCAGGAGTTGTAGAGGGTGTTAAGGTCCCCCCTCAGCCTCCTCTTCTCCGGTCTAAACCCCCCTCGGTTCCCTCAGCCGCTCCTCATACGACATGTAAACTCCATAGGGTCTATACCACTCCCTCACTTCCCATAATCATTGAGATACATTCATTTTCCAAAAATGAGCTGATCCTTGCAGGACTTTCTAACACACTCACAGCTGTTTTTTTCCCCCTGTGTTTAAACCTTCAGTCCACTTTTGAGGTCTAAGTGTGATTTCACCATCCTTCCAGCCAAAGACGACTGGATGAGACTCCCTGGGGGCTCCCACCTCAGTCATATCTCCAGAGCACCCAGAATGATGTGCCTTTGAGCCACAAAAGTCATGCCCTGAAGGCAGGCATAGGCCTCAGCAGAAATCCCATCACTGGACGCAAGAATTTGACTTGGGAAATAAAAAGAAAGGCTCACAGGTAACTGTGCAGAATGCTGCCACCAGGTGACTGCTTTCACCCCAGGCTGCTCTGCTCTGCTTTTAAGTCAGTCCATCTTCTTCTGTATCACTTCATAAACCCATAGCTCAAACCAAAATAATTACTCTTAGCTCTACATTTTATTAGCTTTTATCACGCAGCTCAAATTTTCTGTAAAATGGAGTGAAAGCCTACATGGCCGATGCCTGAAGTGGGAAGCAGTTCCTTACACAAATAGCTGAGCATGCACATCCTCTGTGTTTTCCCCTTGTAATATCTACCTGCAAATAGATATGTTTCCATGGCATATGCACTTAGTTTCCTCTACTGAATTTTCTCCAACCTGTTAAACATTTCAAATTGCTAGAAGAGAAATCCAGTCAGAACTCTATAAATAGTACTGTATGTCAGAATTCTATTATCCATTACTAGTAACTAATAAAATATCTTATGGAAAACATAATTTTTGGTTTAAGGATGAAATTCTGCTCTCACCACAGTAAAGATATGTTTCGTTATTCATCTCACTGTGGCTTGAAGTTCACCCAGAAAAGTGAAGAAAGCTAAATGAATGTTACATATGGCTCTTCAAATTTCCCTTTTATAGAAACACCAAGGTGTGTTTTTCAAAGCTATTTCTCAGACAATGCTGTTTTCCAATGCCAAATATATTTGTAATTGTAGAAAATGGTAGCTACATTTATACAAATATGCACTGAACAATTTACCTGTACTTCAAACGATAATCTGATGATTAACGTATTCAAATACAGATCAGCTCACTATTCTGGGTCTGTAATACTAACACAAGCTGCAATCTTCTTTTTATCATGAGATTCAACAAATACAATGACCAGAGATTTAAAAAGAGCAGAGATATTGAGTAAAATTTTAAATTTTACTTTTATTACTGGTATGTTTCATAGATGATCACACATACGTGTACTGTAAAACAGATAAAAAATAATCACGCCATTATAATTGAATGACGCAAAGCAGCTCTCCTTAAAGATTATAAAATAAGAAATCAGGTTTTCAGTCCTGTAGATTTCTTATGGCACTCGTGCAAAGTAGTACATCAAGAAAACCTTCTAGACCAGCGACACATATGTCTATATTCATCCCCAAAATTGGGGTTGGTTGGTAGGGAAAGACTTCAAGTCCTAAAAAATAACCTTTTCACTCAAGGATAGTCAAGTTCATGCAAAGACAGGAAATTTCAAAGGCAAAATGAATGTTCTGGGGAATTGAAAACATAGAAACTGCTGTGTAAGAGAAGGTGTTGTGAAGATCGAGTTTGGCACGTCTAGATCAGCGAGGCTGATATGAAGGGTTTCCCATTTATTTGTTGTTTACAAGTAGCTGCTCGTTAGCTGTTGAAGAGGATTCACTGCCAAGGTAGTTCCTTGAAGCTGAATATTGATTAGTCACAAGTAATTATTTATAGACATCATCATGGCATCATTACATTTTTTTCAAAGGACTAGTGGTATGAGCAATCCTACATATTTTCTGTCTCCTTTTTAAGTAACGTTCAGTAGGAAGAGGACATTTTAACACTGTAGGTAAAAGCAATTGAGATTTTGTTGTAACATTTGACAAAGTTTCTTTTTTTATGCAGTCGTCATTTCTCTACATATTTTCATTACTGATAAATATAGCAATGCTTTTTCTATTCACTATTTGCAAACTAACTGTAATTTATTTTTCTCACTTTTCTATACAGTTTTATATTATATGAATTTATTAATAAAAATATTTTTTTTAAAAAACAGTAAATATAAGGAATGATCATAAACATGCTTCAGATTGTGATTTTTTTGATAATTTCATTAAATGCACTCATCTTTGTAGAAAACTAATATAAGCCTAAACTAACAATAAAGTGAACTTATTACATTCTTTCATGAAAAGACTCTGGAACGATTTTCCATTTTATTCTATAGTTCTAAATTAGCATTATTTGATCAACACTTAAGATAGATGCATCCATGGAGGATAGAATACTAGTAAAAAGTGTTGATAATGAAAAACTGCTTTCCTACATATTTATCTACTTAATAATTAAGGACTAGAGTAAAAAATTCAAGTCCCTTTGAAATCAGTGGAATCAAGAATATACTTCAGTTAAGTCTAAGGAAGAATTTATGACTCGATTTGTTCATGCACGTAAATAATTTACTAAAAAATTCTGTCAGTGGCATTCTTTGCACAGAGACTCATTCCACATGATGTTAAAAATATACTGGGTTGCTCATGGAGCAGTTCATCCAGATGTAACGCAACTGCTTGCTTAGAGTCAACCACTGGCGTGGCTACTGAATTCACATTTAGGTATTTCTGTTTGGCCTAACTATATGTACATCTGTAATGAGATGTATTATTTTCTTTAAATCATTTTAGCATCAGTCTGCATTACGAAATACAGTAATGATACTTCTGAACAACGATCTGAACTTCAGTGCTAACTGGATAAATGACTGTATATTAATTCCGTGGCCACTTTCTAAACATTTTTAGAGAAAAATTATTTCAGAAAAATTATGGGTTTTCTTGTATGGTTAAAAATCGTAGCTTTTGCAGAATTCTCCTGCCCTTGAAATGGACTATTGCAACTTAATGTTAGGATTCTTCACATATACTATACTGGATATTGGCTAACACACCCAGAGTTCAGCAGAACATTACAGTTTAATTACAGACTCAAAAATGACTTCGCATGTTTTGATCAGTAGACGTCCCTCTTTGAGGAAAAGTCAAAGATGAAGGTTTGTTCGCTACAATTTTTATGATCTATGGGTTTTGTTGGTTTTTTTCCCCCACAATTAACTCACACTAGTGAACGAGCCTGACACGATTCTGAAAAATTCTGTAGCTGCAGAAGTTCAGCTACACGATTATATTTTCTAGTAAAACTGTGGGCTCAGAACTCTTTCCCAGTGCACTGACATGAACTTCTCCCCACAGATTCAACAGAAGGCTTAAAAAAATTCCCTAGCACATTAAATAGACCATATAAAAAAAAATATTACCTTGAGGAACCTGCAAATCTGAGAGTTGGATGAGGAAACAATGAACTACTTCCTCTCATTTCTATAATGGATGAGAAGGAAAACAGATCCATATGGTACATATGTGTAGCAGAGCTTATTTTAGAGTTAATCCCAGAACAGGACATTTTTGTCTGTCCACCTGTGAATTTCTACTATTGATAACACTTACTAAGTATATAAAACCAGGGTTCTTCATGGCCATATTTTATACAGTATCTGCTACATATTAGAAAACCATCAGTGCTCAAGACTGAACCTCTAGGAAAGAGTGATGTTTAATAAATTATATTGCCATGTGAAAATGTTTCTTTCTCCTTAAATAAATAATGCTGCAACTTCTAAACCGTAAGGATTTTATGCTCTGAACTTGATCAGTGAAACCATTAAAATAATACCATATGTTGGACACATCTTTAAAACAGATTTGCCTGGTCTAGTGAAGGGGGGTGGGAAAACACCCTGTTAACCCTCTCAGAATCTCCACTGTCTCCCAGATGGACACAGGAATGTAAGAAAATGCAAACTTTTTTTCATATAAATACGAGAAGGAAATTTGCTTTCAAACAATTGAGTACAGAAAGGAACTAAAACTGGTTGCAGCACCTGCTCAGACTACTGTAGAAGGTGAAAAATAGGTATTATCTAAACCCAGACAACCAATAATGGAAATATTTACATTCAGAAAACACATGAGCAACCTCTGGAGAGATGTATCAGTGGATTAGGAACACAGGATTCCTTGACCAAGTTATTTATAGGCTACTGCCATACACTAAATATATAGAGTTACCACAACTGTTAACTAGAATTGCTTCTTGGTCTAGCGATAAGATTCACCATACTTAAGATAAACGTACAGAAATATATACAAACAGTGCTCAAGCATCTGAGTATCTTACACAATGAAATGCACTTGCACAATATTGCAAATTGAGGCCCTGAAGCTGCAAACTTTTGGATGCAGGCAAAACTCTGACCATAGTAGGGACCCTCCCACTATTAAAGTCACCCAA
Organism: Athene cunicularia; assembly: GCF_003259725.1. Lineage (NCBI taxonomy): Eukaryota > Metazoa > Chordata > Aves > Strigiformes > Strigidae > Athene > Athene cunicularia. The sequence continues at coordinate 24,350,418 of NW_020799092.1, forward strand.
GCATGTTATGCGGACAGAAACCTCATTGATTTTTAAAGGTTTCCGAAACAAAAGCTTTGGCAAAAACTTGAACTTGTAGAAAATAAGTGTCTTCCTTATGGTGTAATATCAACTACATGGAAAATGCTGATTAAATATAAGGAAGTCAGATTTTTTTTTTTAAAATACTGATTTTTCCCTTTCTCCTTACTGTTGAGGAGCAACATTCCACTATTGATATGTGCAGATTTTGACTGTTCTGTCCAAGATCATGGGATTTTATAATACTGACATGAAAATTACAGGGAATTGTGTTAAAATTCACATTTATTTAAAGTGCAGTCTGCCATTTCTGGTTCCCTCCTACGAGGAAACATCTACTAAAGCACTCACTATCTTCAGTGTCAGTACATTCTGCTTCTCTTTCTAAATAATAATAACAAAACCCAAATCCTGTATCACCACCTTGTATTCTTCTCTTGTTTAATGAATGAAGAGTATTAAACAGACTACTTAAAAATTAGGAGAGCAATGTTCACAGTTCCACTACGAAACCAAATAACAAACCAATTAAATTTGGTACCTGTACATTCAGTGAACAATGCATACACTTGATGTAATGAAAGAGCAGAACAAGGAATTATTTAGCAGACTTTCTCATGTTTTATAGACTACAGGCTGAGTAACACTGGTTTAGCCTGGGTTGGTTTCAAGTCAACCCAACTTCCCACGTGTTATGCCACACGAGACCAATTCATATTTTTCCTCTGGGCAAGATATTTTCTACTGGCTGTGAGAACAAAAAAAAAAAAAAAAAAGGCAAGAAATTATTTGAGATGGATATAAATCACAGAGATACTGATCATCCCCTATTTATTCAAAATACTTTTCTGTTATCCCCGTTGATACTTAGCATCTTAACTCTCATGATACTTCTGTGAATGCTGTTACGGTTGTTTTATAAATGGAGCCATGTGAGTGAATCTATATGATGTATGTCTTCCTGACCAAGATCTGATTCTACCCAGCATGGAACTCAGCAGTGTCTGCATAATCTCTGAGTAATAAATGGTTAGCGTTTAGTTCTGGCAAGTGTCTGTATGGCTTCTGATACACACTGGATTACAGGCCCCACACAAGGCAGGCACAAAGCAGAAAGACTTACCGCAACGTAACGAAGGGCCAAACGCATCACATCACCTCCTTTGATATGGAAGAAGGAACTAGAGATATACACCGCCACCTAAATGAAGGATTTGTAAGACACTCAGACTGCTTTCTATCCAGGCTTGTCAGATCCTGAGTCCACACTGAGGGCAGAAGTCTCTAATAGATTTTTTTCTTTTTTAAATCTTGAACTGTCTTAAGTACACAAGCCAGTCTCAGGCACCATCACATGCTGTTTTAATATGGCTACAAATGACTTGGCAGAGATTACACACGGCTTCTGTGGAGCTTCATAACCACAAATTACCATCTCTCCAGGAAAGTGCCTGAAGACTATCAGACTATGCTTCCTGAAAAGCCCTGAAGCGGAGGGCTGGCTGCTTGATCTGGCCCTAAAGATCTCCTTCATTTATCAGTACGCGGACATGTTCCAAATTAATCCATGGTAAACATGTATGGTTAAAAGCAACAGCAATTTTCCTACACATATAAATTGCTATTGTTATCAAACCAAATAATAATAATTAAAAAAATGTTATCTGATGGGCTCCTGGTGAGTCACGCTCATAGAATTGTCTTCTAGTATTAAGATGATATCTACAGAACCGGATTAATTAAGCCTAACTGAAAAGCTAACAGCAAATAAAGGCGTTAATAAGAACAATATTTTTTATTACTGTGAGAATGTATTTTAAACTATCGGGGAATAAGTATGTACAATAGAAATGATGACTGCATGGTGTTTGCAGCAGGCACAAACTGAAAAACTAATAATGTGCATGGCCGGGCAACCATAGGGTAAACCTTTCCACGGTTGTACAACTGCTATTCCATTGCCATGAGTGCTTTCTAAATAGCTACATTTAATGGGAATCTTCATGAATAGGAGATTCACCAGGAGCACAATTTCCTCGCTTCTAGAAGAAATACAACAGATGGTTAATAATAGATGTCACAGAGAATCACTATTTTAGGCTGGGAGGTGAAAAATAATGTTATATACAAAGCTGAAACTACAGATAACATAGTCAGACTGTAGTTGTTCTACTTAGATACCAAGGAGACTGGAGTTACATCACAATTATTTGAAAGTTGCTGTGAAGTTGTGATACTATGCGCCACTAGCAGTCTCTAAAGCAAACTGTCCCCTTCCAACACACTGGAGTTTGGTATATATTGAAGTAAAATGAGAAAAAAAATCCCACCTTTTAGTTTTCAGGAGCACTTGACTTAACAGTCAGGTTTTCAGTTTTCATTTTAATGAAGCTTTAAGATGTGACAGGATGATACAGTAGATATTGAAGATAGGCAAAGATGATATCACACGAAATACAGGTATCTTTCTAAAATTACTATTGTAGATTAAAAGTTGATGGATTCACGTTGAGGGATCAGCCTGCAGTGAATCTGGGATAAATTTAGCATTGTCAGTGGTAAACATATGAATGGATTAAAATAAGTAATTAAGCATTAAGTTTCAGGGAACAGAAAATTAATTCTGCACTCTTCAGATAGGTGTTTTTGAGACCACGCTTACTACTGGACTTCTCCTTCAGTATTGAAGGGATTGCAGCTTTTGCTTTTTGATGACAGACACATTTTACTGGAAACCTCAAGTTTGGAATTTGAAGCCAAACTACTGCAGCAAAATTCAGGACAGCTGCTGGAGAAGCACTTCATAAAGCTGCAGCTGCAACAATGTCATCAAAGACAAGACCTCCTTGTTTCAAAACATACCAGACTGAGTACCCATGGCTCTCAGCAGGTCATCACTTACACCACCACAAGCGGAAGATTCTAAAGGAGGAGGAAAAAAATCACCAGCAAAACATAATAATCTGCAAGCTTTATGCTCTACACAACTCCAAATTACTTCTGCAACTGTCAGCCAGTGGAGACTTCTCAACAACATGGGTACAGTATATTCCCCAAAGCAGCTTCCTTTGGTTACTAGACTGGCTATGCTGCTGCTTTTTCCAGATGGAGATTTGTATTATGGCTTTGGAGAGAAAGAACAACATCAAGGACATACAACCGCAAAGAGAATAGTAGTTTTTTACCTTGGCAATACCTTGTCTTACATTATGAAGACAAAAGACAAGGTACTGTTATTAAGAAAGGAGGGGTAGCGGGGGAGGCCAAAGGAGGAAAAAATACACTTGTCCAAATAATACAAGTCAGTAGTCTACAGCCAAAGCAGGAAAAAAAAACCCAACATATATTCATATTAACGAGAGAGAGAGAAGTCATTGAAGCATCTTGCTAAATTTCTAACACAAGGGTAAAGACTGCTTAGTCTTTTTATTATTCACGCTGACTTGAATGCAAAAAGTAAACAGGAAACCACAGCATGTTGCTTCATTTATCTAATCTTACTATTGCTGTAGGTAAGAAAAATTACTTCGTTACATGTTTCTCTAGCTCCGCAGACAACTTGATTAAGTCTCAAAATTTTGATCCCACTGGCTTTGCTGCAGGAATCCAATTGCAGGAAATAATCACAGGAAAGATTCATCAAAACACATATGGTAAGGCCAACTTTCCCATCTACTTTTTTAAATCAAAGTTCAGCAGAAGGGTAAAAACAGCAAAGAAAGAGATATAACTGAAAAATAGAGCAAGGAAGTTGCAAGATTTGGGATAAAAATAGCTTGAAAATTTCTGCATATAACCAGTTCTGAAATGTTTCCAATAATTCCCCAGCTAAAAAACCAACAAAAAAAGTTAACAGATAACGGTAGTGAGGTTAAAGTATCTTCACATTAAAGGGCTTAGGTGTAAATTAGAAGTGGAACAAAAAAAAACCTAACACTGAACTCCTCAGCTGTAGCAAAACATATTTAGGAACAGAATAAACCATCCTCATGCACAAAGTTATCGACTCATTTTATTTGTACAGTGAGCAATAAAAAAAAAAAAAAATTAATTCCTTCTCAAATCTGTACAGCTGAGGGAATCTGGTAAGTAATGGAATTTTGTGGTGGCCCTGCAGTTACTCTAGGCTTATCCTATCCTGCTACATGGGCAGAGAAATTCTACAGACCACAACATTATTATATTTTTTTTTTAAATTAAAATGCATGTGAGTTCTGGATTTTCACAACACAAATACGGAGACCACAAGAGTGTCCTTGCATGTCATGGAACACAATGGGAAAAAGGGCCTTCTGTTTTCTGTCCTTGTCTCTTGGGGACTCAATTCTAATGTCACTAAAATGGTATCACAGAAATCTAGGGATGGAAGAGACCTTGACCCAACTTTTGATCTTTGCACTGAGAACTCACAATAACGTCAAGAGTGGAACAATTGTCTCTTCTCTCTTGCAATTTGACAGCCTTGCAGGTGCATGCCAAAACGCCTTTGCTGAGCACATCCATCATTAACTCTCTAAGGCTCTTTAGGATCTCCTTGGTGCCAAGAGAATGGTACAACAGGGATTTGCAAAAAGCCAAAAAGTTGGCCTATGACTAAGAAAATAAAATTGCAGATGATGTGCTTAGCTTTAATTAATTCAAGTTGATCATATTGAACTGATTAAAATTTGCACATAGTACAAAGCAATGTGGATTACACTATAAAGAAGAAAATTTGTAACTGCTGCTGTGTTACTAAAGTACCTGATTATACATACTCAAAAATTCTGAATTAAGAAATGTCAGTGAAACACAAATTTGGTTACAAGCATATAGATGAATTTGGGGAAAAGAAAAAAAAAAAAGCACAAATTAATAAAGGTTTTATGTTAATAGAAATGACAAAACCTTCACCAAGTCCTCCTCCTCCTCAAAGCATTCACTTTTTCAGTCTAATAGAATATTAAATGTCTAACCTTCAAAATTCAGATGACCTGTCTAACTTTCTCACTAGGATTCTAAAATAAGGGTATTTATATCCATCATACACAAGGAACCATAGTTTTTTCCTCTCTTTTTATATCAGCTTCTCTTAGTCAATCTAAAGTTCTCATGAAAATGCCTATGGACACAAGTCATGAATTGTATTAAAAATGAGTAACTCCACACATCTAATTAAGAACTCTGAATTTTTTCTCTACGTAATCTCAAAACAGGTTTTGAGAAAGTTGTACAGAACGCAAAGTGACCAATCTCAAAATATATGATCTAGTTAAAATTCTCAAGATTTCCAGAAATACAGTATATGGTTTAATTATAACACAGAAGGATGACTCATTAATAATACAGGAGATCCTCATTTAGAGGGGACAGGAGGTGTAAAAGGATGCATCACTTCCTCCTGTCACACGCAGCCTTCCTAATGGATATGAGAAAGAAATATGGAAGTCTTTTCTGTTTCCTTATCAAGGACTTGCAGAATAAAGACCCTGGATGACAGATGTTGCATCACCCTGAACCTCAGGTGTTGCTTAATCGCCTAATGATGTGAAAACCACCACCACTATCCACTGATGGATACAGCTGGGTGACATTAATACAGTGTACACTGCAAATCTTTATTAATGTGAACAGTCTATATTCACAGAGCAAGCTGAATGATTATGTGACTGCGAACCAAGTCCAAAGGTGATATACATCTTAAGGTAACTATAACGATACACATCGGATTAAAAATACAACGTGTCTAAATCAGAAGAGCGGTTTTGAAATAGCGTAGTAACCAGTCATCTCACCGTTGAACATTATAATTCATCCTGTTATTTTTTCCCCTTTTGGCTTTGATAGCACAATATTTTCTCAGCAATAACACCACTTGATTTCAGTTTCTACTGGAATCTCGCCCGGCTAAAGAGCACAGGCATAATCTCTGTCTTTGTAGATTTATACAGTGAGGCACAAAAGGATATATGAAACAGTTTTAAGTAAAGAATTTCAAGTTCTGGCAATTTTAATCTGAAGTAATTGCAAAAAACCATACAACAGGTTACGTATGTAGTTTCAACTAAATTGCTTTCATCAGCATAAATGATTATTCAAGGAGTTTGAAAACGGTAATTTTGGTTATTTAACAATTTCCTTTGGATCTTAATGAACCTAAGTAAGTGGCAAAGAATTGTATTTTTTCCCCCCCTTTACGTTTTTAAAGACAGAGTACTGTAATTTCCAGGAAATTAAAAAGTCTCTTAAATGCATGATGTTTCAGTATTGAAAGGTGGCAGAAAAACTCCATGAGACCCTCTGAAGAGAAAAAGTCTAACGGGATCTATAGATTGAAATGGTACATTCGTCCTCCAGAAACTACCGTTTCATTTTAATATTTAGGAACAGTAATTTCCAATCTTATAAAGATCCAAAAGTTCAGGGGAAAATGCCAGGCTTGCTTCTGTATCACCTGCAGTACACTGCTTCGGTATGGCTTATTCACAGAGAAAAAGGAGAGCCAGGTGCACCAACTCATCTTACACTACAACTTCACGTAAATCCCTTACTTAATCCTTCGGATTTATCCTGCTCTTTGAGCTGGGTAAAGGAGCAGTGTGAAAATGCTCCTAAAGCCTCAATGTAAATGTTTCTTTAATCCTATTAAAGCCACAAAACAGGCCCAGCTGAAGGAGCAGGAAACTGAGCTAAGGACCTCTCAGTGACCCCGTCACTACTGTCTCTCTTGGCACTGACCTGTTGGTCACAAGTTCATCCTAGGCATGGCACAGATGTTCTGACATCAGGCTGATTCAGGACATCCACATGTGGTCCCCTCTAGCACATACGTACATACCAGATGGCAGTGTGTTTCGTAGTAACGTGAAGTTTTGCACTGGTAACTTAAAGCTGAATTATTAAAATAGTTGATAGAGAAACAGAAGATAGGAGTAAATGTTTTTAAAAGTGACTTTGTGGCATTACACAGAGCTTCGTGTTGCCCGAATACGACATTCGATTCAGCCAAAAAATGATATAGCTTTAGAGATTTTCTTTTAAAGTCAGAAGAAGGGGAAAAAGCTAGAAGAAAAATACTCAAGGTGACACCACACTTTAAAAACTGGGAAACTGGTCTGTTAAAATGTGTTGGTGGTAACATTTAGGGTTTGGACTCTCATTAATGTGGCCCCAGGGAAAATATAAACACTCTTTCTGAAATTAAATCTTGAGTTTGCCCACCGCAGTCTTGTTTTCAGCTTCAGCTGCTGGCACTTCAGCCTGCAATTGAGGCCTTGCATCAAATGCCAAGCCAAACATTCAGGAACAAGAATGGTAATGACACCCTATTTTGTTCTAAGTCATATTAAAATATAGCAAGTATTAAAAAAAAATAATAAATCACTCAAATGAGATTAATAACTTAAAAGAAACTGATTTTCATAACCTCTCCCACTTGCACTTGTCTTCAAATAATAAACCTTCAGGAGGAGGCTGTGCTTGACACTTGAAATCAAGCACACTTGCAAAACAAAAACACATCTCAAAATCCCCATAATAATTGTCCAACGTTGAAGGGCATAAGCTTTACCTACAAGAGTTCAAAAATAAATTCCCCCATTTTGACGCATGATTTTGCAAGCGACTTAACACAAATGGGTCAATAAATGAAAGTCACCCGTCCGTAACACAAGTTTTCCAAGAAGGGTCCTTCCTATTCACAGTGATGAGATACACGAGTATCGTATCTGTTACTGAAGCATTTCATAACAGCGTCTGTTTAAGTTCTCTCCCTTGTTCACACCTTCTTTTCCTAAATACGCTGTATTCAAGGTGTGAGTGTGCTGCTCCAGCTATTATTATTTTTTCCCTCGCTCTCTTTCTGAGGCTCAAGCCTTTGGTAATCACATGAAGCAGATGGATCGAGAGGACCAGATGAAATGTAAGATACATCCTCTGTTCCAGGTAAGGAACTGAGATCTCTTGCCCAAGAAGGGAATGGTCAGTAATACATATCCTGTCCCCAGGTTCTGTGACGTCACAGGATGCACACACACTATCCCCTACACGGGAAAAATTGCAGTCTGGATCTACATGGGATGTATGTTATATAACCACTGCTCTAACATGCTCTCCCAGAAGGGAATTATAGAATCACAGAATGGTTTGGGTTGGAAGGAACCTTAAAGCTCATCTAGCTCCAACCTCCCTGCCCCGGGCAGGGCCACCTTCCACTAGCCCAGGTTGCCCAAAGCCCCGTCCAACCTGGCCTTGAGCCCTTCCAGGGAGGGGGCAGCCACAGCTGCTCTGGGCAACCTGTGCCAGGGCCTCACCCCCTCACAGGGGAGAATTTATTCCTTTTATCTAATCTAAATGTCCCCTCTGTCAGCTTAAAAATGTTACCCCTCATTCTATCCCTATACCCCCTGATAAAGAGTCCCTCCCCCCTTTCCCGCAGCCCCTTTCAGCCCTGGGAGGCTGCTCTAAGTTCTCCCCAGAGCCTTCTCTTCTCCAGCTGAACCCCCCAGCTCTCTCAGCCTGTCCTCACAGGGGGGTGCTCCAGCCCCCGAGCATCTTTGTGGCCTCCTCTGGACGCACTCGAACAGGTCCATGTCCTTATGTTGGTGCCCCCAGAGCTGGACCCAGCACTGCAGGGGGGTCTCACAAGAGCAGAGCAGAGGGGGTGAATCCCCCCCCTCGCCCTGCTGCCCACACTGCTCGTGATGCAGCCCAGGGTACAGCTGGCTTTCTGGGCTACAAGTGCACATTGCTGGCTCATAGTCAAAATATAGATAAGCAACAGCCGAACTCTATGTCAACTCATAGTTGGATAGAAAGCCAAAATGCTATAAAAATTGCTTTAATTACAATGTGCCACAATTACGGTAATAAGCTTGAAGACTGATAGATGGCTAAGATGAAAATGGTTCCAGCCTTGTGACGTTTCCTCAGTGTCAGAAACACCATTTACATATATAGATTTTCCCACAGAGATAATGTCACCTTCAAAAGTGGAAAATTAAAAATCATTAACAGAAATAGCGAGAAAAAAAACCACAGACTTTAATGTGTCTGATAACAGGGACCAATAAAGCATTGTTATTTTCTATTAAAGTGATGTTTGGAGGCGTTCTCTGGTAATAACATTGTTTTCAAACGACTTTTTACAATCACAGCTAGTTTCAGCTACTTGACAGACATCCTATTTCTCTTGTTCTGCACTGACATTCCCCATTAATTTGACCTAATTCTTAATATAAAAAGGGTTATAAACTACATGGTCTTTATGAAGACTATATGACCTATATGCTAACTAAGACGTATTTGCCCATATAGTAGAGAACTAAAATATTCTTTCAACTGCAGCACTAGGATATTTAAAGGGAGAACTTTTAGCCTGATTTGTTTAAGAAAAATTCACTGACCATTTTCTGCGATGGTTTTGATGAATGAATAACAGAACAAGCATGTAGAGGTACACACACCTCCTTATACAGCCAGCCTTTAGGAGTCACTTACAGTTCCTCAGACAATCTGAACCACCCAAAACGTTCTATTAAATAATAAACCCACAAAATTTCTCATTTGGATATTTGCAAGCCTGAAGCGTGCACTTATATTTTGTTAAATTTTAAAAGTTAAAATTTGCTTGCTGGCTGGCAATGTGGGTCGTAGTTCAGGAACTTCGAATACAAGAAATGTTTACTCTAAGTACTTATCTCATGAAGTAAATCTTTGTCATTTAGAAAATTTCTTTAAATAACCTATTCAGCCCAAGTTTTATTTGGTAGAAAACTTTCTCTCTTGTGGCTTACTTTCTCCTATGTATGCCAACTACAAGATTTTATTTTTTTTTCCTTCTCTGCACAGCTAATGAGCACAAAAAATCAAGAAGTACACATAATAGGCACAATACTAGAGCAGTGCATTTTTGTCTGATATAGACATGCAAACTAACATATTGAATGAATATTTTTAAAGCACTCAATAGCAATGAATAGGCAGTACATTACTGAAGTATGAGATTTATAAAAAAACATTCAAACTGTAGCACTGACAATAAAAATGTTGGAATTGGACAATAGAATACTTTTGTAGACCTCCATTCCACAAACCTTCCTAATATTTGTGAGATTTTAAGAGTTAACAACGCCTGGTTTTTAACAAGAGGCAAACAACATTTGCAGATTATGTAGAAGAAGCCTGAACATATGAAGCAGAGGGAAGAATTTCCTGATCTTTCTGACAGCAAATAATTTGAAACAGACCTTGGTTTGAAGTACAGTAGTGACCAATTAACTGCTTTGATCATTGGAAGTTTTATAACACACCTGGAAAAATTCTGGGTTATTGACTTCAGCCTTTCTGGACAGTGAACAAGGATACTATCAACATGAAAAATCACATTTCTGTCTGCAAGTTTCGTATCTACTTATAAGTAACTTCTAAGGTGACTAAACATGAGGCAGATTTGTAAAAACAATTTAAACCACTATGCTATTTCTCTCAGTTTGCCTACTTTTTGCTCACTGAACATAAGGGAAGGAACAACGTGAGACTGGAAGGCAAATTTTCTTACTTTCCTTCAGCATGAGTTAAAAGCGTGGCTACCTGCTGCACAATATACGAGTTAAATTCTTCCTTTCCCACCTCTACATCTGCACTGATGAGGCAGGTATTTTAGAAGTTGTGAGCCCTTACTCCCTCCGAGGTAGCCACTGGCAGAGAGGCAGCATACACAAAGTAGGTAAGACACAAGTAGGATGGTGATATTCTTCAACTTTCTCATGCAACAGAATGTGGTAGATATTAGAAGGAACTAAAACTCAGCTGGAACTCTCTGGGTGGCATTCTAGTCTGTATAGATGTCTCCTCTGACAAACAGACTTTTACTTGCCCAAGTCAGTATTACACAGCAGCTTTAACGTTTAAATGATCCGATGTCCTGAGTTACAAGCCTAGATTCAGGGCAGATTCTCTGAGTGACTGATCTCCAGGCGGAAGATATCCTTTGGGAGCATAAATATTCCTTGAGTAAATCTCCTCCTGTCATAATAAAATAATTTCGCTGCTTTTATTCTTTTTATATGTTCTTTCTAAGGAAAGCTCAGTGCAGCACTGTATATTTTCCTCTGAATAAGGCTGCCTTCTGTGCAACTTTCACATTTCCTCAGAAAGGAACTATATTTTTTCAGTTGTGGCCCTAAGCTTATAATAAAAGTAATTTTGAAAATGGCTCCTGGGAGGTATTTTTCACTCTAAAAAAATCCTCATTACTTTCCACCAAAAACAATGGTGTAACGCATGACAGCTACATATCCCGTGGGATCCACAGCATGGGTAGCACGAACAGGGAACCAAACGGGGATAACTACACCAAGATCTATTCGCCGCTGCAGCTGCTGACCAAAAGAAGATGGCAACAGCAAGGCTGGCAACTTGGAATAATATTGAGGGCATTTATTCATCTAATATTGCTATGGCTCTCTATCTTCCACTGAAATACACAGAGTATATGGAGAGTAAAATTATTGAATTCACAGGAACACTTACGGTAATCCTCCCAAATGCAGGTTCATAGAGTTGGTCACAGATCTTCTCTTTCAAAATAAATCTCATTTACCTTGCTTAACAAGGTGTACGTTTCATTAAAAAACTTATTCCAGGAAAATACAATATCTGAAAGAGGCTGTCAAACTGATAAGCTTTTGACATCATTAGTTGTTTTCGTTCCTAAAAATGTTTACATAAATGCTTTAAAGTAACCTTTGACTCTCCTGGACTGAATCATGGGCCGAAGGCATGAATAATACAAGTAGTTTTTTCTTTTAAGTATCAGATTTAATAATTTCATTTAAAAAAAATAAAAAAAGCCTTAATAAAGTCCATGTATGTATTACTCCATGACATGAAAGCATAATGGATTTATTAAGAGCGCGGTTTTCCGAGCTTTCTGAGACAATTAAAAGCAGAAATATTTGGAATTAGACCTTGAGTCATAATATAATTTTTAGCATCCTACCAACTTTCCACAAATCCTTTTTTTTTTTTTTATTTTGCTGTAGACACAGAAAAGTTGATTGCACATACGCCAAAATAAGAAGTCAAATCAGAAATGTCCATATTTAGTACTGAGGCAACAAAAAGCACATGAGCCACAGGTAGGTCCTACAAATGTGTGGTAGCTGCTGCTATTACACTGGGCCCCTTGAGGAAATGGAAAACAACCGAGTGCCTCCTTTTGTACTTCCCCACGATGTAGCACACAGCCAGTGGATTTGGCAATTCTTGCAGACATTGCCTTGCTTTCCTTAAAAAACTCTCTATTCACTTTGTTTTCAGAACAAGAACGTAAGAATAGGCTGTACGCAACATGTTGGTACACATCAGACCAATGTCCATCTAGTGCAGCATCTATTTTTTTTCCAGAGGCAAACAGCAAGCACCTAAAAAGAGTACAACAGAAGCAGCATGCACTGATAAGAGATACTACCTTAGCCAGAGCAAAGTATGTTTGCATTTCACGCTCTTGATGGATTTTTTTCTTTTTTCAAAAAATTTGTCTAGGTGTTTTTTGTTTTTTTTTTTAAGAATAATTTAGGCTTTAAGCATCTACAAAATCTGGTGGCAAGGAGTTCCAGATTATGGAAAGAAGTCTATCTTCCTGCTTGTTTTGCAGGTGACATCTTCTAACTATTTACTAGACCGCTTTACAATCCTTAATGTCATATTTTAAGTATTGTTAATTGCAGGATTCCATTAATTCATTGTACGATGCAGGGTTTGAATAAAAACATGTGTTTGCATGCAAACAGAATGAACCGTGTCATCAGGAGACACTTTTATATTGCTCAAGTTAGACTATAGTAGTTTTGAGGCTTCCAGTAAAATAAGATCATAAGAACCTCTTGGAACAGACATAACACAGCACCTAGCTTAAGAGACAAACACTTCCGAATGTTTGTTTTTTTTCCTTGGTTTTTATAAAGAATCCTTTTGCAAGATGATACCTAAAACTAAACCCAACAACATGATGAAGGAAAAGTCAAGGAAGTCCACAAAGTCATTAAGAAAATGTAGAACTTTTACTGAAGTGTTTCAACTGCACAAAAAAAATCAGGTCAAATACAAAGTAGGGGGTAAACCCAAGCCATGCTCTTGTGTACTGCTTCTTCATGAAATATGCAGAAAACAAAACCATATGACAATATATTTTTTTTTTAACAAGAAATTCCAATAAAACTGAAACTAATGGAAAATATTAACTTGCATCTTTGTAAGTGCCAAACATCTGTTTCAGAGAAATCGCCTCTTAAGTATTTAAACAATGTCTTCCAATTAAAATGAGAAAAAGTTATAAAAGTGCTGAGAGTAACCCAAATGTTGCAAGATGAGATATCAATACAACAATGGTAATTTTGATAGTCTATCTTTAAATGTAAATATCAGTATCAAGTAATAATTGCTTTATTAACACTTCATAAAGAAGCTGAGATGATCCTATCATTTCCGTACTTTAAGAAACAGAAATGGTAGCAATTAATTTTCAACCTGTCTTTAAAAAAAAATAAAAAATCATATTCTGGTTTGAGTGATTTTCTTTTTGGTACTGAACCCCTCATTTTTTTTTTTTTCCCCCCCCTCTGGAAAATATTTAAATGATTCGAATGAACCAACAGGTACCAAAATACAGTGAATGAGAATTTGAACATATTGAATATTAAACACAACTAAATCAAGTTCCTCTTGTGACTTAGAAAAAGAGGAAATAGAAGAAAATATCCGTATGTTGCAAATTTGTAAATAACACTAATTCCTTAGTATATGGTTGGTATGCTGAAGGCAAGGGAAAGATTAAAAATCAGTCACAGTTAACTTAATACTAAAATGCAATTTAATTAATTTTCTACTTGAACTTCCTCCGAAAAGCAGCTTTATCCATTAAATTGGGGACTAAAATTGTTGAGAGGCTAAACGATGGGGACTAAACAATCGTTGGGGACTAAAACGCACTGTTACTATTTTTGAGATTGGTTTCAGTTACATTAAATATTTCACATTGTTGCCCTAGTGCATGGTTCAGTGTTTATAAAACTAGCTCTACATGGTTCTGGCAAAACATTGGTATTTTAAAGATTACTCATTTGCATATCTAATCTTAACCATAAACAAAGAAATATCAGTCAAAGGTTAAAAACCAATTGCAAAAAGAAAAAAGGTGTGAAACAACGTGACCTACATAGAGGACTACCTGGCTCCTATTCAAAGATCTTTTATTAAACATAAAAGAATTGAAACAGAATAATGATGTATAACCAGAAACACAAAAATAGAAGGGCATTTCAAATGACACGTGGGGAATAAATTTTAATTTACCTTCAATATAAAAAGGAGAACAAAAATATCAAGCTATACGTGCTCTCAGCTGAACTGAGGTGCAATTAAGCATGTGATTGACAGACAGTGCAACACATCTTCATGACCTACTTATTTCAACCTTTAGTCTCTAAGACAACAAATCCAGTAGGTCTATATGCCCATTCTAATCAGTCAAATTTTTCTCAAGCAGATATTCCTACAAAATTTAGATATTGGAACAGAAAATTCTAGGCTAAATATAGATTTTTTTTTCAATAGCTTTCCAGTGTTTTGAAAGTAGGAAGAATATAAGTTAGAACCTCCTCCTCCTCCTCTTGGCTTAATTATTTTTTTTTTAAAGTTTTTATACGTTTCACACATGAAAAGTTGGTAGAAAAGATGTCAATAAAGAAATCTAAATAAATACAGGAAATAAAAAATTCTGCACCAAGATATTATTTCAGATCACACTGGATCTAATTTATTCCAAATTAATGTGAAGTCACCCTTTGAGAATTATTCGACAGTACTGGAAATAATTATTTTAAGACACAAAACGCACAGTACTGTAGACATTAAAAAGTCAACCGCAGGAATGAAAAAAAAAACCCCAAACCATAAAACCAGTGCATAAACATCTTGCATAAAGTCTAGTATGAAGTAACTATAAAGAGAAAAAAAAAAAATCCAGATAATTATATTATTTAAAATGTCAAATGACCTCACAGTAAAAACCTCAAAACTGATAACTGAAAGAGGGAGAATTCCTGTAAAATAACTAGGAAAATTCAATTAAAGTTCTAGGTTCCAGAACAGAGCTGACATTTTTGAGGCACTTGTATTCACACTAAAATTAAAAGGGACTTTTACTGTTTATTTAAAGGGGTACTGGATAAAGTTCCCTACACAAAAAATGGTCATAAAACTCTTCCTTGATGATTACAGAAAGAATTTCCAAACAATTCCATATGCAAAAAATAATACACAATTACAGTAAGGCCACATTACTGAAGAGAACAAAACTTAGAAGGGCAAAAACCTCAACTTTGTGACAACATTTTAATCACTCTGCACAGACACTGAATAAACTAACACAAAATTATTACTACACTATTATTCCGTCTCCTAATAATTTTACAGATATATACAATGAACAGAAATACCAACTGTTGGGAAAGCAACAACTGCACTGCCAGGACTTAATGACCCTCTACTGAAGAAAACAGTAAAGAAACAGAAGTGAGTAGGGGTTGACTTTCTGACCAGAGGATGAGGCTAGAAAACATATTAGGAAAAAAAAAGGCAAAAAAGGAAGAAAAAAAAAAAAAAAAAGGCCCGTATTGTCAAAGATCATCCTAGCCCATACAGCCCTACAACATCTTCATCTGAATGGCAAATCCATGAAGTCACCGATTCCTAATAAATTGGAAAAGGATTACTGTAATTGCTTCAAAATGATATTTCAATGACCACTTCGGAAAGGAATTACATATAACAGCAAAAGACTGGTTTGAGAACCCAAAAAGTCCATTCCAGCCTTCCTATTCCAGAAAATCTAGTTAAAAATAAGAAGTGCTTTCAGAAGTCAATGTGCAAAAAAAGAGAATCTGTCACAGAATGAACAGAACCCCCACAACTATCACTGCTTTTTTTTTTTTTTTCTTTTTGAACAAGCCCTGGACTTGTGAAATATCATATTTTTAGTCAATAATTACTAAATTGCTGGGGCAATTTTTGCGGTGTATGGCTAAACCGTGCATTCTTGTTTCAGTTCTCACTGATGAAAGACTAATGAGAGACTGTGATAGTAACATTAAATTCTCTTTTTAATCCCAAGATGCAGTAGGTTAGACTGTTTCGAACGTGTACTTTGTAACTGTCAGAGCAAAGATGGTTGGAACTTGACCTTAAAAATCAAACTTTGTATTTCCTACTGTTCCTTCACTCCCCTACGAGATTTTAAGTTTACTAATCTTCATCCAGAATGTGTAGTAAAAAATAAATTTTTCTAAAAAATTAGCAGACTTATACTGGCAATAGTTTTACCACAGATTTTTTTTTTACTGGAGTCATTTGGTACTTACTGATTTTAAGAAACAACTGAACAACTGAAGTGGTATTACTTTGTTTGGGTTTTAAATGCACAATACTGCCAGAAAAATGAAGCCTGCTTGAATTCCAGTTGAAAATTTAAAAATGTGATACACCCTCCTTAGAATTAATAAATTTCACAATAATTCTAACATACCTGCATACAAAAACGGGTCTTTTCTTGGAACTCACCAAGTTTACACTGGTAGTCTGAGACTTGAACCTAAAGCAGCAATTTAAACATTTAATATACAGCAGTGAATTGAGTGTGAGACCTCTTCTAGATCTTCTTTGTCTGATACCGAAATAAATTGTATGGCAAAATTTTACAGTTCATGCCATCTGAAGTAAACAGGATCAACTGCAGTGCAGAAAGTATGCATGATTTTGCAGATTCGGGTCTACAAGGATGTATTCCACTGGATAGTTCATTTGGACAGCTAGATCAAAGGTAACAGGTAATTTACTTTTCTTTCATATTTATTGCAGGGAAATGCAGCATGAGTTTTTTTCCAAGCTACTTTGCCTCATAATAAGTTTAATGATACTAGTATATACAACCAACAGGAAAGAAAAACAAAAAATACACAGAAGCCAATTAAATAATAATAACAATAACAATAATAATAATAATATTGATAATAATAATAATAATAATAATAATAATAATAATAATAATAATAATAATAATTTTAAAAAATGATAATATAATGAATGCCCATGTTTTTCTTTATGCAGTTATAGTGTTAATTTTCCTCACAGAAATTAGTAAAGGAATGTATAGGCACTTGGACTAGATGATCATTGTAAGGTCTCTTCCAACTGAAATATTCTGTTCTATAATTCAGATGGAAATATTTACTTCCCAACATGTTTTACTGCTGGAATGCACCTGCTAAAAACACAAAATGTTGTGTGAATATCTAGCTAAAATATTCTTTAAAAAAAAATTAAAATAAATCCCCACTTAGTAGTTGTTAGCGTTGAAGATCTCAACTATTTCACTTGAAAACATTTTAATAGACCAAAATTCATTGAATTCAATCTTTTCAGACTTTTAAAAGTTGTTTTTCTTGCTTTTTATCTGCAAATTAATTTTTAAAGAAATCATCTCAGCCAGTAATATAAAATTTAAGTATCTTTCAGGAATTGTCTTCATAGAACAGCAGGCACGGAATTTAACCGTATAAAAAGAAAAATCTGTAGTTCCACATTGTGAATAGAAAGAAAAGTCTAAATATGGCCTTTAGGAATGCTTTCATTACTTGAAGATAAGATTAAGCAGCACGGGAGATTAATATACTCTGATACTGATTTTATTTTATTTAGATACTACTTTCCTGCTATTTTATAATTTATTTTCAAGCTTTTTTCCTGGTCAAAAATTAACCATTACTCCTGTAAATCAGCTGGCTTGGCTTCTCTCAGACGAATGGATTCTGAAAATCTACTTTTACTACCTTATAACAATTCCCGTCTTCCACTCTACAGCTTCATGAGCTGGTGCGTTTGGTGCAGGCTGCACATCTTGGAACAGTGAAAGGAATCAGGTTATATATAAGCAAACTACTAGGATAAAGGTGTTGTCCAAACATTATTTTACACGGGAAGCTATCACACTTCTTGTGTTGGAATGGGATGCCCATCCCTCAGGGGTTGAAGAGTAAGTTTGACTTAGTGCTTAGGGCTCTGCTGTAGTTGGGAACTGTGCATATTAGGTCAATGGTTGGACTGGATGTTCTTCAAGGTCTTTTCCAACCTAGACGACTCTGTGATTCTTTTGTTCTTCCCCTCATGTGTTTGGAATACTTCTAACATAGCTCCAAAATTTCAGTCAATCTTACACAGTCAGTCTTACGTTGCACACAGGAGCAAACAACAAATGTCAAAGTTCCTTGGAGCTGCTTACAAAATTGCCTGTTGGGACAAAGCTGTATTTATATTCACTTAATTCAGCCCCAGCAAACTGAAGCAAAGAGTGTTCAGTGAAAGGGCCAAAGTCCCACATGAAGTCCATAACAAACTGGAGCAGGGATGGGCCCAGCCTATCTTTATACTCCCGACAGAGCAGCACGTACCTGTTAATCAAGTCTTTAACCAAAAATATCACAAAAGTTGTACAGGTCAGTGGCAGGGCACTGTTATGCCTCTCACAATCCAGGCATCAAAAGCTCAGGAATTGTAATACCAGGCCATAGTTTACATGACATTAGACTCTACTTCTTGGCCTGATCTCCCAAGTAATAACTACAAATATGAATGTATACACACACATACATGTAAGAGCCTACGTACATATGTATGCTACCACATCAGCGTGATGTTTTAGCAAAAATAAACTGTTAACCCTCAAAAAACACCAGAGCTGTTCCACCCAATAACGGGGAACTCCTTCAGATACATTCTGTATCAAGACAAACATTAAAATTTTTAAAGAATAAACGCAAAAAGCTGGTAAATGCTTCCCAGTTCAACCAGTGACCCAGGCAGTGTGAGCCTCAGTGGCTGGCCCATGTGGTTTATCGTACCTTGGGGCACTGAATGTGCTGGGGCCCCACACAGTTCTGGCTGTTTTCAGAGCAGTCCAATGACCAAAGACCACAAGGCAGGGCCAGAGGTTACAGGATTATGAAAATCAAGCAACAAAAGACAATACTGACAAATGCGTTACAAACTTCTATCAAAATGGATAGACTTTGGATCCTCAGGGACAAGTGCTTCCTCACTCTTAACTCACTATAACCAAACTGCAAGATTTTGCTTCCCTCTACATCCATGTGTCATGGATAACAGGTGGCACAGAATACTGTGCTGTGTCCTTGTACGGCATACAAACCAAGAATAACATTTATTTTTACGACAAAAGTAGTGGCTTGCCATTTAATCGTGCTTCAGTGCCCATCTTCTTTTTACCTATGTGCTATGCTTCACCTCTCCCCCCTCATTTCCCACCCCGCCAGCACTGTAAAATGTAAAGCATTGTTTTGCTTCATCAAATCAAATATCATCAAATATTCCTTCAGGCAATTAATAAAGATAACATTCTGGACATAATGTGGATGCACCTGTGCTGGAGAAAGCAAGTCTGGCTAATAGTTATAGCAAATGGATTCAAATTTGACTCAGAATAATTTTTTTCAAGGTGTTACGAATGTTTATATAAACCTCTACAAGTCTGATAGCTATGGAAGATCTCTGAATGGATATGACAGTCTTTTCCAGTTTTAAAGCCTGCTTTGGAATGGTGGTGGTTATGAAATAATTATGAAATAATAATAAAGACTCGAATTACTGACTGAAATTTCCTTCGCATCTTAGATATCCAGGATTCTTAAGATGTTACCCGTGACAACATTAAAAAAAAAAATTCTATTACAGATTTCTTCATTTAATATAGAACTGAGAAAATAAAACTATAATTGCAGGTCATAAGCTGAACTTTGGGAATATAGTGCTACACATCTTTTAAAAACTTGGGATCCTACCTGAAGTATGAAAAAGGCATAACCACAATGCATCTTCTTTCATTTATTATGTGAAAATATACGTTGCCATCGCAGTTTCACTATTTTTTGTTTTAGCTTGCAGAGTTTTTTAATCAAAGGTGAAAAACTGCCAACAAATTCTCCACTAGCCTGAGACTTTGGCTTGAATACAGAGCAAGTTACATTTGTTCTTATGTTGGACATTTTAGCATAATGATATTGTTGCACTGCTTTCCATTTTCTCCTCCTAATTTTAATGTAACCAACCTCTCAGTTTTAGTATTTAAAAGAAAATGCCTTGAAGTTTCCTTGTTCCTTCATGAGAAAATAAGACTATAAATCACTTTTTGTTTCACTCATAGCGACTGTGACTCATTCGTGGGTCACAATGTCAAACGTGTACAATTAACTCTGAGCCACTTATCTGTGGAAGGATTTGAAATATGATGGATCTATAAACACCCTAGGTTTGGAAAAATGTTCTGCATACGACATTAAATTATTTAGATAAAATTGTATCAAAGGCAGGACAATTAGTTTCCTCAGCTCGAAAGAGCGCCCATTGAAAGATTACTGATCAGGAAAGAAAAGGGTTGAAAAGTGTTGTCTAAGGTCAAAGGAACATCAACTACTTGCTTTTAGCTAAGTAACTTTCTACTAATTCAAATAATCCCATTCATACGTCCCAAATACTAAGTGACTGTTAAACTGTACGTAGGTCACTGATGCGCTGGATTCATGGTTGGTCAGTCATCTCTGAACACTTAAATCATGTGGAGTCTTGGCTCTCAAAAGTAACCACTATTTTAGCACTAGCATAGCTAGAATATAACTGGAGTTATTTTTGGAAATGCAACAGGAGATTTCTAGGGTTTACTTTGAACGTATATGTTACGTTGACCCAAATTATTTAGACAAATAATTATCAAATCCATCTATTATAAAAAAAAAGACTTAGTCACAATCAATTCTTTCTAACTCAAAGCAAATATTTACTGTTTTATATAGCATGGTATAATGCTGGAGTACATTTATAACGTACAGCAAAACTTGCTGCATTGCCAGATCCAACTTTTATAAACTGTTAGAGGAATTCTTCGAAGAACAAGCACAAATACAACCGTAAATGCTCATTAATATTTTAAAATATCTGCAGTTAATATGAAACAGGCCAAATACACAACTGATTTTCTTCAACTCATATCAGAAGTATTATACTTTTACGAAAATAAAGCTTTAATGGAATAAATGTCTAAGCAAGTTACAAGCTAATTTGAAAACTGGTATGTACCCCGTTCACCGTGAGGGATGAAATGTACTTTGTACTATTACAAAATAAGCTGGATAAGAATCTGTTTATGAGTCTTTTCCTGAAGCACTTAATCACTGCCAACCAAGTACAAATATTGCTGTGCCTGTATGCCCCGTGGTTTGAAGGATTCTACACAATTATTTTTCAAAACAGTGATGAGACATACACGGTTGGACACTACCTGTGCAAGCGTGTAACTGGGACTATCCCTGCCAGTCAGGAAAAAAAAAACCCAACAGTATCACTGAATCTCAGCCAGGAAATTGAAGCATTTTTCTTGAGTTCCTTCTAGGAATTCCTTCCAGAGCTGCTACATTTTAGCATAGTCCATAAAGTATATTTATTACTCTGACAGGTGCATGGTGCTTTGACCAAAGTCCATTTACTTTGCCTCTTACGTAATCATATAAAAGTTATTATGTGAAATGGCTTGGAGTTAAAAATATCTTCCATTCTCACCTTAAATACAGACAGACAATTTATGCCGGAAATATCATATGTCCTTACATATGTTGTTTTTTTTTTTTTTTAAATGAGTGGAGATGTGCCAATTGATCAATATGGAAAAAAAGTTGACCGGAATACTTTGATCAATATTCAAAAACTCTATGAAATGAATGGAAATTATACTTCTACTAGATAAATCAGTGAGGATTTTGTTTCTTTGAAGATATTTTCACTGTGGAAACTTCACAAGGACAAGGAGAGATTAACAGTACTCTGAAAAGGGAATAATGGCAACGAGCTCCAACTCTGTGTGTAGCTGGAAGGAAAATGGAAGAAAGCCTCCATTCCTGGTGAAAATGGAAATCTAAGGGATTAAGGACAGATGAATTGCTATTGAAGTGCCTGTAGAAAATTACCGTAAATTCAAAATAGTGGCCAACAGTGAGGAGCCTGCATTAGATGGAGTAGACGATCTGCACTAGTGGCCCTATTGACCAATTTATTTATGATACAAGCTATTTTAAATAGTAGACCTATTTTCACTTTCCCCACAGCTTATCCTTTGTAAATGACCAACTGCAGATAAAAACGAGCCCGAACATCCTTATGGACCATGTTTTACCCTGAAATTCTGTTTAAATGTCTTTGCCAGTAAGACCCATACTGCTAAATGGAAACTTTTCCAGGAACAGCATAAGAGAGCTCATCCAATACTAATCTTAACTAGTAGTAGAGTGAAAATCCTGTTTCCCGTAATATTATTCAGCCCATAAAAGCAGGGAATAGAAGAGGCCATACACATTATTTCTACTTCCTTCTCAGGATAAATTTACCAATTAGATTCAAGCTTACTGATTTTACTTATTGAGAATATTGAAATCACTGAATTTGATCAAGGGCTCCTACAAAAAAAGATGTTTTTTGATTTTTTTTTTTGTTATTATTTTTATAAAGAGCCTCGAAAGGGAGAAGTGTGTTAATTTTTCTCCTCCTATTGAAAGCAAATTAAGCTGGTTTTTAAGTTACATTTTACTGTTTATACACAAACATTAAACTGCAAGTTTATGGCATTAACAGAATACCTGAAACCAAGTTTCAGAGCATTACAACATTTCATAACAAGACCAGCGCACTGACTATAAATCCTGCTCAATATAATACGAATATATTTTCAGGCTGTCATACAATATGGGTTGAGAGAAAAAGTTAGAGACTTCGGGTGCATGCAAACTGCTCAATAAAGTTCATTTATGAACATAAAATAGCATCTGTTATTGATACTGGAATGCTTTCAGTGAACTAACTCAGGTCACTATTTGAGTTTGACAGATTGCACTTATGCACCATCTTTATGTTACTGTAATAAGAAATACTGTAAATTTCAACCAATATATTAATTTCTGGTTTTTGGCTTGTGATGAATTTAAAATTCTATAAATAGACACATTATATATATCACAGTAACAAATTGTATGTAAAAAAAAAAAAAAGTCTGAAGACACAACTCCCGATTCTGTTGTGCATTTGAAGACAGGT
Source organism: Athene cunicularia (assembly GCF_003259725.1). Classification (NCBI taxonomy): domain Eukaryota; kingdom Metazoa; phylum Chordata; class Aves; order Strigiformes; family Strigidae; genus Athene; species Athene cunicularia. Next base: position 24,373,626 of record NW_020799092.1, read on the forward strand.
TTGAGGATTAATAAACTTCACCAATTTTTTTACTGCATGAAGTGAAACCCCTCAGCCACTGGTAACTCACCCTTTTCTGCTCTTTAATATATTCCATCAGTTCCTCTCTTGTCCTTTTTACTGCTTCTTCGATTGCCTTTTCACTTCGTTTTTGCTCCTCCATCAATGCTTCCTTGACAATTTCCTTTTTAAAAGGAAAATATGTAAGTGTAAATATTAAAAGTATTTCACAAATGTAATACAGGTCATTCCCTTCCTTTCTACTAAAATTTTACCACGACCGCACTCCTTTCTCAACGACAGTTATCATAAATGTGTGCAATATCTTTACAAAAATTCATAAATTCAGTACTTTACCCTAAAAGGCCTAAAGAAGAGCAAAATAATAACTTGATAGCTATGTTAGTAGACACACAATGTTCCCTGAAAGCAGAATAAAAGGAAGCAACACAGGCATTACATTCCAACAGAAGCAGGGATGGACTCATTGCTATTAATAGAATAGAACAGAATATTTCAGTTGGAAGGGACCTACAGCGATCATCTAGTCCAACTGCCCAAAGGACCAAAGATCTAAACAAAGTTCAAAGTCTTTTTTTCCTATATGCTATCAGATATAATCCATCATCCATCACTAACTAAATATTAAAATGCCTTAAAATATTAAGGATAGCTTAATTTTTTTTTTTAATTTAATTATTCAAAGGCTTTCAGGCTCTTGTCAAAATGGCTGAGTCTATCTTGTACATACACTGTCAGAAGAAATCAATTACTTTGATGCAGTACTTAAAGTATTCAGTTACAGCACCATACTTATTTACGTGGGAATAATGACTAACCTAAGGAGAAATACATAACTGTACATTTCTGAGATAGAATGTCAAAAATTTTATTGCTTTGTTTACCGGTTTAGGAAACATTTGTCAATGTACAGTGGCACGTGCTTTAAATACAGAATCTCAGAGTGCTAACTTGTACATTCTTGGTGCTTTACAATTCTGTCTTCTTTGCAGAAAGTATTTTTGCAGGTACTCAGTGGTATTCACTCTGGAAAACAGGTGGAATTCTAAGGTTTTCAAAGTAGAAGATATTTATAAAGTTACGTAATTCATCAGTACACATAAGAGTGGCATTTTACCATATGGTATTAGTGTACAAAATGAAGAATACTACCAGTGAATTGGACCAGTTTTTTTTTTTTTTTTTTTTTTTTTTTTTTTTTTTTTTTAAGACTCTTCAGTGGAAGTGTTTCAACTGAAAGTGGTATTTTTTTACCTTTAGCTATTTACTAATTTTCAGCCCAAACTATATTTTTGCTATCTTTATAACAGAAAAAAATCTAAAATCCCGAATTTGAAATATGCAGCTATGTAGTCCCCACTGTTTTGGAATACAGCAAATGTGAAAACCATAGCTGGGAAAAGTGATTATAATTTTTTTCTATTTTAATTCGGTTTATCAAAGAGGAATCCTGAGACAAAGGTCTCTCACTACAGAACTCCAGCAAGACTCACAGAAAAAATAGAAGAAAGTTACACAGTACAGAGATATGCTGTTCTTATTATATATCTCATGCCAGTTTAATTTGCCAAAAAGTCCCCAAATACTGTCCTTATTAGAATGGAAGAAAATCTCACCATTCACCCCATTAAACTCTTAAAAGCAAATTACAGAACTGATAAGGAGCTACTTATTCATATGTAGAAACTTTTACATCAATAAAATACTTACAATCAAATAATGTATGTTAACTTTCCTTGATATCATGCTACTTGGAACATTATACGAGCAAAATTCCAAATAAAAATACAATTAAATTCTACAAGTCTCTTAAAAAACCGCAAGAAAACAGAAACCATTAGCAATACTTTTATGGAAGACTATTTTGTTACACCAAGATTAAAACAGAAAAAATAAAATTGGAAAGAATTCTTTTCCATTTACAATGGCAAGTTCCCAGAATTAAGACCAGTATTAACTCTCTGAAGAATATACAGTTACAGATAATAGTGAAAGCAAAGTTGTATAACCTCCTGTTGAGGCAATAACCAAAGCGAGTTTTTACTCTTTGTTAGCAATACTTATTTCAAGAGCAACAAGTTGATAAAAAGATGTTATTTTTAACATTCTATACCCTTATTTGCTTTATCACAAGGAACAAAAGATTACTGATTACTTCTATACTATTAAATAAATTAATTGTCTTAGCTTTTGACATTTTTTTGGTTCACATTCATAATACTTATAATGTAAGAGTTTTATAATATGGAGATCAAAGGGTCTTCTTACCTTCTTTAGAAATCTGAAAAAATTGAATATTTAAGAATTCAGCCAAGTCCCTCATTGTTTTTCAATGCCTCACTCCACAGCATATATATTCTATAGATTTCAAGCATCCAGTAGTTCAGAAAAATTTGAATAATCCTGAATCACTGGATATTTCAAACAGCAAATACCTATTCCAAAAGGTACTGGGAATAGCTGGTATGTTGAACAGCTATTCCTATTTCTTTAATCCCCGTGGTTTCTTTAGTCTTATATTGGTTTTCTAATTACACAGTGGATGACTCAATATTAGAGTGAGAACAATTGCTGTACCACACAGTAAATTCAAGTTTAAGTGAACACAGTAAACAGAGCTGTCATTTAGTAAAGCCTTTGACACTGTTTCCCACAGCATTCTGCTGGGTAGAAAGGGAAGAAAGGCTCTACAGAGGGATCTGGACAGGCTGGAGCGACGGGCCAAGGCCAATTGTATGAGGTTCAAGAAGGCTTAGTGCCGGGTCCTGCACTTGGGTCACAACAACCCCAAGCAATGCTGCGAGCTTGGGGAAGAGTGACTGGAAAGCTGCCTGGTGGGGAAGGACCTGGGCGTGTTGGTTGACACCCAGCTGAATGTGAGCCGACAGTGTGCCCAGGTGGCCAAGAAGGCCAATGGCATCCTGGCTGTACCAGAAATGTGGCCAGCAGGACTAATGAAGTGATTATCCCTCTGTAGACAGCACTGGTGAGGCCTCACCTCAAATACCGTGTTCAGCTTTGGGCCCCTCACTACAGGACAGACACTGAGGTGCTGGAGTGTGTCCAGAGAAGAGCAACACAGCTGGTGAAGGGTCTAGAGAACAAGTCCTGTGAGGAGTGGCTGAGGAAACTGGGGATGTTTAGCCTGGAGAAGAGGATGCTCAGAGGAGACCTTACTGCTCTCTACAACTACCTGAAAGGAGGTTGTAGTGAGATGGGTGTTCGTCTGTTCTCCCAAGTAGCAAGTGATGGAAGAGGAAGTTGCACCAGGGGAGGTTTACATCAGATATCAGGAAAAATTTATTCACCAAAAGGGTTGTCAAGCACTGGAACAGGCTGCCCAGGGAAGTGGTTGAGTCCCCATCCCTGGAGGTATTTCAAAGACATGCAGATGTGCCACTTAGGGACATGGTTTAGTGGTGCACTTGCCAGTGTTAGGTTTATGGTTGAACTCAATTATCTTAAGGGTCTTTTCCAACCTAAATGATGCTATGATTCATCTACCACATCACTAGTTAATCAAAAGAAGTACTGATATATCTTCCAAATATATAACATTATTACCTTCATATTAAAAAAACTAACATAGGGTAAATAATAAAGCCAAATCTCACTATTTCAGATACATATTAACTGTACTTATCTGAAAATTATCTCAGCAGTCACAGTCTGCCATGGCAATGGTAATTCAACGGACAGACCATGTAGGCATCAGACTGGACGATCTCATATGATTGTAGACAAAGACTCATACTTTAGCGGGCTTCATCCCAACATCTGTATTTACCAGACTCCTGGTAATACTCCAGAACACTACTTATTTTTGGTGATTAAACTTCACCAGCTATGCTCGATGATGAACCATATGGTTCTATTTGTGATTTGAATGTCTGTTTCTCAACAGAGTTTAAACATTATCCCGCTCATTAAATTCGGGAGAAAAGAAAAAGTACATGAAAACACAAAGCTTTCTTCCCAGGTTTGTCTTAAAAAACAGACACTACAACCACAAACACCACTACTGAACTGGTTGGTTTAGTTTGCACTGTCCCTTACTCACAGCTCACCATGGGCACAGACCTCTGTGCAACAATGACAGACCAGTCAAGACTATCCAAAGACAGATTTGCTGTGGTATCAAACCAGGAAGAAAACTCTTTTATCCTTTCTATCAGTTTTTCAGAATGCTTCAAAGAGCAAACAGACAACACCCAGTTCCCCAGATGAAGCAGTCACGTATTTTTGCCCTTCAAATGAATCAGTCATATTCGTTTTTCCTTTGTGAAAAAAATCTTCACTCCTTCTTCTATGAGACCTTTCAAGAAGTGCTCTCCTCTAAGTTCTGAAAGTTACCATCTGTCTTCGCTCTATTTCTGTGTCATTACAGTAAATTACCAAATGATATGAAGATTATTTAAATTCTGATATTACTTATGGCTAATGTTTAATAAAATCTTAGCTGCATGTACATGCTGTCAGCATATGTGCTTACTTTTCCTTCATCTCCTCCTTTGCTCTTAGATTTTGGTTGCAAAAGTAAAAATTGGCCTTTATTTCATCTTTAGCTTAAAAATGTACAGCATTATTTGAGGCTTTAATGTTATTTTAATAGATTCAAGAAAATGGGAAAGCCCTGTTTCACATAAGAAGCCGAAGAAGAGCTCCACAAATTGCACTGGAGGTGGAACTCTTTTCCACACACCCACCCCACCCTTTTCTTTAAAAAAAAAAAAAAAATATCTGAGGCTGGAGTGCTACATTATAGTCACAAAATTAGCTTCTTTACAGCTAACACCAGTTAGAAGATTAGAAGACCTAATAAAACATAAAATAAAGCTATTCAAGTACTCAATTGACAATTCATATTCAACCATATATTAGGAATCACAACCACGTAATCACAATGTATATATATGCGGGAAGACAAGAAGGAATGAGTGCATTGTGTATACCAGAGAACTTAATATTTATAAAAAAAAAAAGAAACCCATATGATGGTTTGCAATTTTATAGGAAAATTCTTTTGTTTCCACAGAAGGATCAGGTGGCAGTACTAAATTTTATCTAGGAAATGCAACCACAGACTGCAATGTTAGTGGTTTTTCAGAAAATAGTAACCCTCAAATTATAATGTCTGTGGTTATAAACTACTACAAACTACTTCTGAAGTCAGACATGGTTAAAGTCTGTATGCAGTGGACAACTACTTTTCCAGACGTTGCAAGAATATTAAAAATAAACTGATTTAATGGCAGGGATCTCTTTCCACTCAGTGCTACAAAGTTGTGTGCTTCCTCACACACTCAAGATTACACAGCGTTTTCTTCTAATGAAAAATGCTTTTCTGTGTCCTTATGGAACCACCACGGTCTCCATTAACACTGGACACACCAATGTTTCTGCAAGAAGGTGGAAGAACAAGAAGAAAGTGAAACTGAGAATAATGGTTGGATATCCTTTTGAGAGGAATGTCAGCAAACACTCCCACTGAAAATTGAACAATAATGGTAAAGGCAATAGAAATTGGAGAGGATCCCCTTTTAAGAGCAAGTTCTTCTCCAGCACATTACATGATACTCTCTTATCAATAGACAATTTGGGTAGGAATCATGATAGTGAGAAAAAACCCAAACAACTTCTTGTATGAATCCACAAGGTATTGAACATGAACAGCAGTGTTATGATAGTTCAAGCCTATTGCTAAAAAAGTCTAACAAAGTGATTCCTGGAATTGCAATACCAAATATGCCATTTCGCTGGGAACTTCAGAAACACGGAGTAAATGGAGTATTTAAAACCCTGCCTCCCCCATAGGATTCTGTAACCTATGTGTAAGATGAAACAAATAACAAATGGACAAAGACTGATAAACAGATATGATTTTGTATTCCCTTAACTGGCAATTCACTCAGTGCTCTGTATATCACAGATGAGAAGAGTTCTGAAGATTCATTTAAGGAAATGAAATTATTATATCACGTGGAAATGCTCCCGAGTACAAAAAGCATCATATAAAAGAAGGGAAAGCAATGCCAATACCATCAACGTTTTATACGTAAAAGTTTATCTCCTAGTAACAAATACTATAAATAGAGTGAATATTGATGAGAAAGAGACAAAAGCGCACTCTGAAGCAGAGACAGAAAGCAGTTTATCGTCTATTTAACAAAGAAAGGGTGATGAAAAGCCCAAAGTAAGGTGCTGGAAAGTGATCATTATGGCAATATTCTGAAAACACAAACGATAATTTTTAGGACAGAAAAAAAGCTGTATTAATAAAAATAAAGGAAAAATAGGATCTTGGATGAAGATTGTACCTATTTTGTTAGATATGATATTTCATCTCTTACAGGTATGATGCCTAAACGATCAGTAACATGTAAACAACCATAGAATCATTCAGGTTGGAAAAGACTCTTGGGATCACCGAGTCCAACCATATATTTACAATTAGGTCTGAAACAAAACCATGATACAGTCCAGAGTAACAAGCAACATGGTTGGTGTTGAAGGTACCAGAAAGAATTTGAAGAGTGGGAAAGAAGAAAGGCAAGATTAAGAGACCTATTGAACTTCAAGTCAAAGTGATGTATTCATAAAGCGGAATCAAAAAGATTTACCAGTGGTTTTAGTGTAGACAGAAAAAGCTCTCCAAGTGGGCATTGAGGAAAAAGCGAGTCAGGCTTCAATATGAGCCAAGTGACAAACTTGAACAGAAAGTATGAAGCAAGTATCTAAACCTAGGGAGGCAATAGTTCCCGATCCTGGTAAAGCAGCATAATATCACGGAGTACCACAAAAAAACCCTACTGCCAGGCAACTACGCAGTGGCATCTTGCCTCTCCGCAACACAGGGGTTTCCAAACTAGCCTTGCCAAAATTACCAGATCACCTGTTGCATCACACAGACCCAAGACGTAAGGTCTCCAAGTTACAGGAGGCACAAACCACTGGAAAAAAAAAAAGCTGTAACTTATAAACAGTATGATGAATTCGTAATAAAGTTGTAGGGAATTTCATAAGAGCATCACTTAAAGTGGTATATGAAACAGATTGTTGCACCATCATCATGGGAATAGCAGTTGAATGCATGTTTACACATAAGCAGTTTAGGAGAAAGTGTATGTATGAGAGAGGTGAACAGACAGGACAGAAAGATTACAGGAGAGTGAAGGAGAAAAGTTCTCCAAGGACAACCCTGAAAACTTACTGTGTACAACAAAGGAAGAAAGAGACAGGTAAGCAGATTCTCAATATGAAATTCATTCATAGATTTAAAAATCAGGAAAGAGACACACACACTCACTTGCTCTCAGTGTTCTCTATTTTTTTTAAGGTAAGGAAACTCTGGAGCCAAGAAACAAAATCCCGTAGTTTTGACACCTAAAAGCAATATGTCAGGGAATCTATCTGCAAAAGTCTCAGTGGACAATAAAAAACCAAAAATATTTTATTTTTTCCTCATACTAACTTCCAAAATATTCATTATATATCTACTGATTTGATGCATGAAAAAAAAAAAAAAAAAGTGTTTTTTTACAGATTGTAAGGCTAACAAAGTGCCATTCTACAGCCAATAAATCTGACTGAAACCTAGAGTGGCAAATAACTTTTCAGACAAATTTTTCTATTTATTAATTCTTCTAACCATCTCAAATACAGGGCAACGAGGAAAAATATTTAGACAAATAATAATTTTCAACCAAAATTTAACAGTTAAGCCACAGTAGAAAAGAAGCAAAAGCCAGTTCTTTAAGCCAGAGCCAACACCTACGTTTTCTGGTTTCACCTACGTATCTTTTGTTCACTTACATATGACTGGGTGCAGAAATCCTTAAGACATTCAATACAAAATTGATCCAGGATTGCCAAAACTATCAACAGAAGGACTCCCTCAAGTAGATAAGCGTGAATACCAAAAAAGTTTTAATACTGTAGTAGGTAAGTAGCCATTCATTTTATTTAGAATGAAGCACTTTGTGTGTTCTAGACATTTTGCTTTTACCTTCTAAGAAATAGAAGGTAATATACAGGTATTCGTAAATTCACGGAGAAACTTTAAACACACTTTAAAGCGCATACAGTACAAAAGAATCATCTTCTTTTTTTTTTTTTTTCCAACTATTTAGATGTTTGCCAGTAAAATTATATTAATACATTCCAAGATCATAAATTACAAATTTATTGTTCTGCAAAGAACGCCACCACATGAACCCTCAGGAGTGTGAACATACTCGGTTGTCTTGAATGCTTAGAGATTTACTCAGCAAAGACTATTGGGAAGTTCACATTTTTTTCCATAAGCCTTTTCGTTAACTTTTCTTGCAAAAATATTTTTTCTTTGTATATCTCAGTATATCTCAGTTGTGGCTTGGCTGAATGAAACACCGCAGCCTCAGTTTTCCTGAAATACTTTCCCATTGGTAAGATCATTTTGCCTTAGTGCTTTTGCTCATGTCCAAGAGGAAGCAGAGTTTATGTTAGTTCTTTTAATAAATTAAAGGCTTTTTTTTTTTTTTTTCTAATTATTCGCAGCCTTCAGAACATTTGAGTCTCTAATGTATCTGCCGTGTGGATGACAGCAATGACGAACTCGACCTCTTTTTCCCTTGAGAATTAGGGTAAACTACATGACATTATACAGAGTATTTTAAATTTAAGCCTTGAGGAAATGACAAAGGTGACTTTTTGCTTGGAGTGCTTTTAGGAAAGTTATTAATTTCAAGCTATGACATGGACCTAAATTTCCAGGGCTCACCCTGCAGCTGCCCACTTTCATTTTACTTTCATTGAATTTTCTTAAAAAAAATATAAATATGGTGTACAAATTTTCTTTAGCTTCTTTTTTCTACTTGTCTACCCCTCCTGATTTCACCACATTTATGTAATTGAGTATTTAGCTTTGTAAAATGGTAACAACTACCATGCAGAGTTTTCTCTGATAGCATTATATCTACGGTAGCTACTGCTATAGCTACTCTGCACCACCCACTAATTACAAATACAATATATCATCCTTCTATTTTATCCAAAGTTTTTTGGATCTCATCATCCTATATCCACAAAGAACTTCTGGATTTTTGTTTTTTTTCAAAGAGAAGAAACAAGCAGGAAGAAGATGACAACGGAGAGCACTGACTACTGTTTTTTTCACTGAAGTTTATAATTGTACCCCACGAGCTTCACTGCAATTTTGAATTCTTGGGGGAAAATCTTCTCTTTCAGCCATATTACCTGTTATACTTTCTCCTTATCTAGAGGGCAATCATTTCTTTACTCAAATAAGTGTTCTAGAAAAAACTTTCTAGGGGAAGAATTGCACCAAGCATTCCTTTCAACACTGACAACTACCAGATATATTAAACTCTCCCCGAAGGGAAGTCGCCACTGTAAAAAAAATCCCACACAATGTATCAAACGGAGAGAAAAAAAATACTGGAGACATGCCAGCCTACATCTAGCCTGATGAATATATGCGTTCCTCATCTATAATGACTTTCCAATGTGTTGTAAAACCATCATGAGGTTACTGCGAAAACCAACATTATCTTTAATCAAAAGACTGCTCATTTCTTTCAAGGAGAGTTTATGTCCCTGATTTAAAATGCAAGTGCATCCTCCTCAAAAATTAAGAATCCTCCTCTGAATTAAAAAATAAACAAAACAAAACAAATGCCATCTCTTTAAAAAAGCACTAAGCAGCCCGATAGCACATGTATAAAATCTGAAAATGCTGCCAGTCTCCACAAAAAGGAAAGTCTTTTGGATGTCTAATACCTTACAGCCTCTTGAGACAGCGCTCTAGAAAAAAATTTCCTTGGTGACGTAATCTCATTTATCCCTTCAGAGTTATAAGGCTTCAGAGAATAATAATACATTCAACTTAGTTAAAAATCCCATGTCTCAAAGTAAACACCCCAAGTCATTGGACAGTCAAAGCTTTCATGAAAGGAAATGCAATATCTGTGTTATTTTAATCCTTTAATTTTTTAAAAAAAAAAAAAAAAAAAAAAGGAGAAGGGGGTATATCAAGGTTGTTCCATCAAGCCAAAATGTTAACTCAGCATGTCTTGGTTCCTACCTTCACTCTAAGTTTCACTTTACTCTGCTATTCCATATTTGGTAACAATATATTTTGATATTAATCCTGAGTTATTTATTAAACTGTCCTCAAGTCCCCAGAGTTTTCTCCGGAAATATTAAATTAATGAAATCTGATATGGAAGTAGCACCTCCTTATCTGCAGACTCAAAATTTATCTGGCTGAGAACAATTTTTTAGGACAAAGTTTTGTCAGGCATGAATATCCAACAAGTAGAAGCAATATGCATAAATATTCCAGATTTGCATCCACTCTTGGCTCTCCTTGCTGGCCACTCTGCAACTAAAAAAAAGTTTAAAATAATAACTGTATCATCCCTGCACAGCAAACACTCATCTTTTCTTCTTTTAAACAGATTATTTAGAAGATGAAGGGAAACATCACCACCTGATTCAGCAGAACTGTGATTTGCAAAGCTTTGCTGTTCTCATGCTAAAATTGCCTGATCAAAGAAACGTTAACTAGCATGCTTTAAGGTTTTTTCTGTTTGCTTTCTCATTTATAACCAAGTTTTACAAGGTTCTCCTAGTGTATGTGTTTACAAACTGGTGAAAAAAAATGTAATATTTTATAAAGAAAATTAGTGGGTAGTAAATTCCTCCTTTAAAACAAAGAATCACAACTCCTGAACATATTTTCTGGTCTAGAAGGCAAAGGAGAAGTCAACAAATTCATACCATTATAACACAGAACTTTATTTTCCCCAATTTTCAGCATTTAAATGTTTTGCAGATACACAGTGGTGCTGCAGTTTTTAAAATATGTCTTTCCCCTCTAGTTTACTCAACTCTTGCCCCATGCACACGATAGCGTCCTTTTCCCTAACGTTTCATTTAGTTTTACTTTTCAGTGTTTTACATTGATGTGCATCTTCTCTGCTCTTAATTTCCATCCATTTGGCAGAAATTCTTTTTCTTAAGGCCAGGATTGTAGGTTCTTGGTTATGATTCTCAGCGTCTGCTGACACTGTACTCTAGCTTCTACTACCCGAGTCACAATTCTCTTCAGGTCCTGTTTGGTTGTTAAATTTGGGGTCGCAATTTCTTCTGGTTTGTTTTTATTCAACTCTGACACAGACCAAAATAAATTTAAAATCTGTGTGGTTTAAATAATCTCAAACAAGACTGTAAAATATTGAATGTCTTCAAATTTTCCCATTAATTATTCCTAGAGTTACTTATGGGTACCATGACTGTAAACCATTCTGCCTCACTTATTTGCAGAAGGCTACATTGACACTTTCTGATCTTTCAATTTTTCAGACTTAAAGTATTAGTGAAGGAAAATTCCTTCTCTTTAATACTAAATTTAGTTCAAATCAGTAAAGCAAATCTCTTCAAATTAATTTACAGCAGAATAAAATTAATTTTTAATCTAGGTTTCTACGACAATTACTAGTGTGATACAAGAATAAAAAAGAAAAAGAGAAGTAAATACAAAAATATCTTTTCTTACTCTCACACAGATAATAAACGCTGATAAAATGAAGACAAACTAAGAGAAGACAGATTTTGTTAAAAACAAGTCAGGCTTCTCTTTTTGAGTATTAAGTTCCAAAATCATGCATTAGTCAGAAGGTTTTCTTTCTTGAAATAACAGTACTGCTCTTAAAGCTCTTTTTATATGTCTGATACCAAACGATTATTTTACATATTCACTTATATTCAACTACACTCAGTTGTTTCATTACTTGGTACTCAACATAATAATAGTATCGGGTGACAATTTTGAAGCAGGAAGCATAAAGAATTATACAGCACAGCATAAAGAATTAAATGAGGCAAGTGTTACATGGCCACAATTTTACATTTCATTGTCTAGAAATGTTAGACTGTATGTTTTACTTTTGGCCATTACAGAGCTGACTTGACGGATTGTCTAAACAATATTGAAAGAAAGTCAATAGTGCAGTTATAGCTCTTGAACGAGAAACCTTACAGTAAGAAAAACATAAATAAGAAATAAGGGAGTGGAAGGCTATACCCTGAAAAATTAATGTCCACACACAAACCGCCTGTAGTCCCAAGTGTTCTTCATTGCTAAACCAAAGCCACACCTGACACCCTACATCAGCTATCAGCTGGCACATTAGCTCTGCAGGACTTTTGTTGTCATTTTACGACCTGTTGTATGTCTGTAATAGCAATGCCCTAAAGGAGGCAGGCGAGTTCTTGGCAGAGGTCACAAGTGACAATTTCTGCAAGAAACAAATTTCTACATCAAAGTTCATCCTCCCCAAAGAATTTGTAATTGTTAATCCGAGAATAAAGAATGTAACTTCAAATATGCTATACATTTAGGTGAGAGAATTTTGGAAATCTCAAGAAAAAAAATCTGCATTTTCCTTAACTGAAGTTAGATTACGTATTTGAAAAAATCAACCTAACTCAAAGGAGACATTATAACTGAATAAGATAAATTATCCCTGTTACTATCAAAGTTCTCAGAGGTATCAATTTTTTAAAATGATGGAATTAACTAATGCCACACGGCTACAGCAAGAGCAAGATATTTACAGGAGAATTTATTACAATATAAATATATATTAATATATAAAAATATATAAAATACACTGAGATGTCAGTGCTGTTCATTGTCACAAGCACACCACCAGATATTCCAACACTATCAACTAGTGGATTAACTAGCAGCTTGAGCTGAAAAACTTGAATTTCTTCCTCAGAAAAGCACTGACATCTCAGGATATTTAAGACTTTTCTCTCTAAGAATACATCCGTTAATACTGAACTTTTAATGTTATCCTGTCTTGTGACAACATCATCAGCAATACCACCACCAAAAAACCCCTCTGGCAGTACACTCCACAAGGAAGGCAAACCTACTCTGAGTCACTACGTCAACTTAATCGACCACTCTCCCACCCCTGGGACATTTTACATGCTCCCCAAACCCATAAATACAGAACCCTGGCCAACCTCATGCATACCTCCAGCTACCAGAGTCCTTCACCAAAAATCCTCAGGATTCATCAAAACTCTCCACAAATTTCATTACCACATTCATCCTCCTATTAATCTCTTCATGTTCCACAAGCTGTAAAATTGCTGTCTTTTTCTTTATTTCTCTCCCTTCTATCAATAGGTTCTCTACACCCCTGGTACCAATTCTAATCCACAACAGCCTAAATGATTTGTACCTAACTAAACCCTGGGCAATTGTTCTCAGCTTGAATTTCACTTTGAAGTCGGCTGCTTATCCATTTGTTGTAAAGGAAAGGTTGGGTGCCTGAAGGCTTATTTCTATAGTAAAATTACAGTTTTGAAAACTGTCATCTTGCCACTTGAAATTTTTACATGCAAAAGAAGCAAAGAAGCTACATAATACAAAGTAAAATAGTTCTGCTTTAGAAATATAAGCAACACAGGGAATAATAATAGCTTAGCATCAAACCCCAAATTTTTGTGCAGTTGATTTTGTATGAGGTTAATCATTCTGTTTATCACTGGAAAAGGAAATGAGGTCTGTTTCCAAAGCGGTGATTTTTAAACTTCTGTGATTTTACTCCTATTTTTTTACTGTGATTTTTAAACTTCTGTGATTTTACTTCTGCTATTTTACTCCTATTTTACTTTAAATTCTAAAGGTCTTTTTTTGTTGTTGTTGCTATTCAGGATATAAAAACCATACAGTAATATCAAATTCCAACACCTGAATGAAACATACCTTGTTTGAAATTCTTCAGATTACAACATTCAAGTATGCCCACCAAGAAATCAATGAATTCACAGGCTGTCCCCCAAATATTTCTAGCATCAGAGACTACAACATTCAACTTTTGGAACAGTAATTTAACTGCTACTAGAACATGTTTAATTTGTAATTCCTTCAACTGCTAAAAGCAATGAGGGAATGTCCCTCTCGGTTTGTGTTAAGTGACATACAATTATCCTTATAGAAGCACTTCTCTAAAAAGGTAACTCTAGAAACATTTCTGGTTCATCAATGGTTTCGGTTTCAAATTTTATAACCCTTTATTTTGTCTAATTTGTCTAATATTTGTCTAATTTTTGTCTTTGAAAAATATCTTTTTACTAAGAGAGATAATGGAATTCCAGCAGAATAAGGAACAAATGTAACATCTTTTCCAGAGGTATGAAAAAGTCTTATAAACTGTCTACAACATGACTGCCACAATCTGAGCTAATCATCTCAGGCTCCTTTTGAAGTCAGTGGACAAACAGGCACTTGCAGGGCATGACCCATCTCATTTCAATATATACACCTGAAAAGCTTGCAGAAATTTTGTTCTGTATGTGCCAGCTTCTCACCATATACAGTCTAAATGAAGATAAACCAACAAGATTGCTGTGCACTGCAAATATCAACTAGGTGCACTGATGAATGATAGATATCATAAGAAAATCTACCACAACGTTTGGAAGACATTCAAAATTAAAAATAAAATACACAAAGCAGGTCCACGGCATAGTCATATATACTAACTTGATTATGCTTTCTTTGCTCTTGCATGGCTTCCCAAACAGCCTGGGCAATCTTCTCTTTATGTCTGTCACATTCCGCCTCCCACATTTTTCTTTCTTCTGCATGTATCTTCTCCATATTTCTCCTCTCCTCCTCTACTGCTTTCAGAACAGCCTCCTGCACAACTTCTTTTTCAGCCTTTGAAACAAATCAAGCACAAATAAATGACCAAAATATCCAGCATGGGTGCCTAACTCATATATATTACTTCTTCTAATGAGATCTTTGAGCTAACAAGATATGGAAAGTGAAAATATTCACTTCTGAACTATAAACTTAAATTTATCTTAAGGTGTTACCAAGCAGGTATTACTATTGGACAAAGAAAAAAGAAGTAATAAGCAAGGATGTTGAATTCCCACCTACTGAAAACAAAATATATCATAACTAGGTTGCTTAATGTCAACACAAAAAACATGCAGCAGAAACCACGTAAGAGTAGGTACATCATGGGCATCCCTACACTGCTTGATATTCCCATATATGAGCTATTTCTGCTCGTATCTAAAGTCCAAAAACAGTTTGAGAGATTTCTGTGGCAAAGTAGTCAATATCTACTTAAAACAAACGTGTCTTCCCTCCCAAAGCTCCCTAGCTATGCATTCTGCAAGAGGTATTGGTTCATTTAATTTTATTTTTTTCAATATTTATATTCAACCATTACATGAAATCATCAGAAAACACACACTGAATTTGAAGTATCAGGGACAGCTCTACACATGCCGAGCCACGCAAATATATTTATCAGCAAGTCAATCATTGTGTAGTATCGACAAATAAATAATAGCAGGTTGAAGTTCAAAATAAACAAACACGGGCTGACAAAACACACCCACACCCCCCTGAATTTTATTAAGGTTACAAGTCATTCCAATGCCCTTTGGTGGTGATTATGGAATTTGAGGCATTTTAAGGTTACAGGGCATTCCAATGCCCTTTGTAACTTTACTTGATTACGGTCAAGTAAAGTTACAAGGGGCAAAAAAATACTGGGTTCCTCAAATACCTGCACTCATATAGCCGTTATTTGTCATTCACCACGACTTGTTTTTATTTAGACATTCATAAAATATAATAAAAATGTAAGTTTTAAAAAAATGCCCTATTAAATTAACATATTTTATTATAAACACATTTTCCCCTAGATATCAACCATGGAACACACGTTTCTTGTGTTACTGAATGTCACTCAGAGGTGCTCAGCTAGTGTGCATATACTCCATAGGAAGATATGCAGGAACTGATAACTTAGCCTAACCAGCTGTGCTAGGTAACTTACATCACCAGTTTTCCCAGATCATTACATGCAACAGAAGTTTTGTACTGGATTCTACCTCAGTGTTAGAAATGAAAGACAGCATAACATTTATAAAATTACTGCCCTAACCCCAATGCACTTAATAATGAAATAGAAGAAATCATATTTTAAAAAGCGAATACTCACTTTCAGTCAAAACCCACTTAAATAATATAATTCAAAAATGTGTTAAAATGTCCACATTTTTATACAATTTATAAAAAAGTTCTGTCCTCATTGAAAATGACCATATTTAACAGAAGTTAAATAAGACACCACGTTAATTGTCTTATTAAGATGACATCCGCTGACCCTGCTATCTAACTTTTCAAATCAAGACATACTGATGTTGTTAACTGAAAGACCACAGAGCCAGGTATTTAGGTAACACTAACAACTGAACTGCAATACTGTGACTTACCTAATTCAGAGGCTATCTTAGATAGAAGTTATCTGTATTAAGGCACAGGATATAGCAAACGTGTTCATGATTCCTCTAACTAGCTTCTTTTAAACACAGATGAGAACACAGAGTTTTGACAAATTTAGTTATGACACGAGTTGATGAATGTGGCATTTGTAACGACACACGCAGCATCCACATTGCATGTCTACTGCTTCACAAGAGATACCTTTGCAGCAGCTGCCACAGCCTCCTTACTTCTTTGTCTTTCTTCATCCAAACACTTGTCGAGCACTTCCTGTAAATGTTATGAAAAATTAAACTGTAATATACCACAAAGGAGTGGCTAAAAATAATTTCGAACAAAGTGCTCTTCATGTCAATAATTGTGACAGGATCGTTCCTAAGGAACTCCATGGTGAAGATAAGATTTTTTTTTTTTTTGGTAAATAAAAGCATTACCTTGTGTTTTTGTGACTGCTGCATCAAAGCTTCTTCTATCTTTTCTGACAACACTTCCTTCTCTGCTTCCAAAATGTCAAGAAGTCGCTGATGCTATTGGGAGAAATGATATTATTGTAACCACAGTCTGTTAATAAAACAGACAAAATGAATTAATCCGAGACACTTCAAGTTTGTCAGTTGCTTACAACATGATTTAAAATACAGATTCAGTTCAATGACATATACAGCGCTTCTTTAATTGATTTAATATATGAAAAAATTACAATAATAAGAAATGTTTAGCTTATTGATTATCTAATACTTCCTCTCAGTCTGAAGGGTATTATGAAAGAAGTTGAAAAAAAAAATCACTATATAAAAACAATGCTCATAAAATCATAAAGACAGTCTAAGCAACACCACACTTTAAACAGTTCATTTAAATAGCTGCAAAATTTAAAATATGTTTGTACTACTTCCCAGTTATATGAATAGAGGGCAGAAGGCAAATGTAATTTTTGCAACAGTTTGTGGTACCATGAACTTTGAAAGTCAGGAAATGAGAGCAAAAGAGAATGCTGCTTTCTTATAATTTTCTTGCAATCAGAATAATTTTTTCAGGGGGAAAATGAACACTGAAGTGACCAGGTAATCTATATGTAGATGTATAACCCGTCACTGTTCTTGATCACAACCCATTCATCTGTTTTTCACTAAACCAAGTAAAGCATTTCAAAGATGTGGGGTTTGTCTGTAAGAGTTAAGCTGTTTTCCAAAACTAAAAATTATTACTGGAAATTATTTATGTTGGGTATTTGTCATGAGATAATTGCTATCAAGTCAGTACACATTTTTATAGGTTATTTAAGAGACGATATATTATAACCTTACAGTATCAATACATAATAATATTTCACAAGATCACCATAACGAAAGTGTAAGAGTAGAGTTTTACTTAAATAAAAGCGTACATAACAAACATAAAATTTTCAACACAAACACTTATGCAGGCAAACAGCCCTTTCACCAGCATTTCTAAGAAACGGGCATTTCTGTTTCATGAATTTTATTATGTTTTAATTATAAGTGTCTCTAATGGCAGCTAGAAACACATTACCAAACTGCAATACTATGTTCTGAAAAATATTTTTTCATTTGAAGAATAGAATAGAAAACTTCTAGACTGCTTTATAAAATAAAACACCTATCTGCCCTTCCAGGATAAACATGTAAAGAGGCATTTCCTTGTGAATTTACTTAAAATAGGTCTGAATGGAGCAGACATATTCTAATGGAAAACACCTGTGGAAGGAGTGGTGAAATTCACATCATGGTTATACTTAATGATGTGGAACTAACTTTTCTTGTGGGCTCAGTATTTTCAGACATTAGCTTTAACTATCGGGGCACTTACAGAAATTATTTTTTTCCCAGTAACTCAGAGGTGAAACAATAAATGGATTTTATTAAAGAATCTCCATGACTCTTCACTTGACTGACTGCACAGACTAGAAATCTGTCATTTTAATTTCATTTGAAAGAATGACACAACAGAAGACAAATTTGTTAACAGAAATACGCCACAAATCAAAGTTTACTAAAGTCAGTTAAAAGACAAACTTTATTTGCTTCAGTCAAGAACCAGCGAGGGACACTCTAAGGAGAGCTTGTTAGAGAAAATCGCCTCTAACTGTTAAACACCTACAACAGAAGAGCAGTCAACTTGTTGAGAAAGATTAGAATTTGGAGTGTAAGACTTGCATGCCGTTAATCCCACTTTGGCCACTAGGTTATCTAGGTTACATACGAAGACTGTGCATGCATATTCCAAGTTGTCATAATGGGCCAGCTACCGGCTGTATTTTACAACATTCTCCATAAGACTACAATTTTCAACCTTTAAATTTGAGGGCACTTTTTAGAAATTTTATTTTACATATATGTGTAAGAAGACATCCAAAACCATCCTGGGGAAGTCCTGAAACAGGCAGACGTTTCCATTAATACAATATAGCACATGTATACGTGACCAACGGAGACAACTAACGGCTGTTCTCTGTGCAGATGAAATGATTTCATGACTACAGCCTTCTGCATGGAGTTTTCTTTTTATAAACCTATGGTAGACCTACTGTCCTGAAAAATACAGGTATCAGGACCAAAAATTTTATCATACATTAACCTGAAATGTTCTGGTCTTTAACACATCTCCAAAGTGAAAAATCTATCTCCTTCACTGCAAAGAAGAGTGCACAACTAAATCCAGAGATCAACTCTCCATCCTAAATGAGAAAAAGTTACTCCAGTTGGTTGTTACAGTAATAAGGAGTTTAACACCTGGACATATGAGTTCCATGGAGATACAGCATACGAAAGAAACGGAAATAAAGACAGTAGTATAAGATAAATCAGTTTGCTGCTTCTAGAAGCAGAAGGAGAAATCCTTAAAATACAAGATGCTGCTTTTGCTTGCTATTTCAACTGCAAAAAAAGTTGCCTAGAAGTAAACAATTACCATAAAAATTAAGGCTGCTGTGACTGCCATTTGCAGTGGGATTACTTTGAGCTTAGGATGTCCTATTTCCTTGGTAGATTAGAAAAGCCATATGGTTTTACATATTGAGTTTTATGGAATTCACAGAAATTCAGTAAGAACTGTATTAAGAACTGTATCTGTGTACAGAAACGCATTAGTTCTTGTTTTTCAAGATACCACAGGTAACTATTTGTGAGCAGATTTAGAATGCTTTCAGAATAAATTCTAATGTCTTCTGGCATATTTCAGTGCAACTTCTTTTACATTATCCCCATTTCTCATGAAAACGTTAAATTTATCATTTCAAGACTGTAAGCCTCTTGTGAATAGCTTGGCACGTCCTTTCCTATTATAATGTAAATGTTTATTCATGTGGAATAATCCTTCCATAAATGGTTACCTTCATATCTGAACTTCCAAAAGTTCATACATCATCACAAATGTTGCAACAGCTGTCCATACAACCCTGTAAAGCAAATTCTCTTCTACCAGTCCTACAGAAATACCTTGAAGAGCTGTTTATTTGGCTTGAGAATTTGTATTTGGCCAAATAGTTTTCTCTTTCAAAGAGAAATGTACCTTAAGAGATTAAGTGACATAAATTATATGAAAAGAAATAAGTAACTGTAAATAAACAAAGCAGAATAATACGTGAACTGCTTCTCCCTGAAACAGGTCTTGAGTCCAGAAAGCCCACACTGCATAGTTATCATAGACAGAATAAAAAGGATGAAAGCTTCCATTCTGCTTGTAATTAATAAGCAACTTAATTACTTATCAAGAACTTTTATTTTTTCCAAGGTACTGTACCCCACAGCAGTATTAGCCCTCATGTGGAGCCACGGAATATCCTTGAAAGTTGTGCTTATTAAAATGATGTAAAGCGAGCTCAGTGGTATTATAAAACCATTTCATAGAAAAGAATGCACCACCTTGTCATCTGAATTCCTTCTTACAGAAGCACAGAGCTTTCGAAGGCATACTTGGGTGCTAAGGTTATGCATAACACTTGAGCAGAAATTGTGGGAAGTTACGGACAGTAAAGGTTCCTGTGCATTCCCTCTTCTCACGGTGATAAAGAAAATTTTGGCTACTTCTGTATAAGGACAGCATTCTGACAGACTGAAAAAAAGCAGTAATGCAAAGGAAATGATTAATGAATGTGTGAATAGAAATCCGAGCTTTTAGTTTAAATGTCTCTGCACAGCAAGCTATTGTAAGCCTTCTGGAACTAGTCTTTATATTAGGGCAACTAGCTTTGTACTTCAGATTGAAAAATAATCCATAGAACTTCTAAGTAGAATTTATTACATAAAAGCATCGGGTACATTAATTTTCTAGACATATGCAGAATGACTTTGTACTCTGGTACTAAATGGCCATAATGAACTTTATATACATTCAGCGCTTCCTCAGTTGGTCTTTCAGATTAAGTTATTAAAGGGAGTCGAAGGTTAAAAACATATAAAAGTTGAGCTTCACCTCAGCACTTACACTTTGAGAGCTTTCCAGTGCTTCTGTATCTTTAGCTAACAGGAAACAACAGGATGTTTTAGGTTCATTTAACGTGGCTTGTAGATTTTTGTTCAACTATAGGAAAGGTCTCTTAACAATCCAGATCACTGTTGAATTAAAGATCATGCATGCTGAGATAAATGTCTACAGCTAAGCAAACGTAGAACCCCCTCCCCTTCTCCACAGGAATAATAGCTATTGAAAGGCGAGTTGAATGGATCTCATTCAGCATTTCTAGTTGCCACAGGTAAGAATTATGAACATGTTCCTCTCTCTGTTAGAAAGTATTAAAGGAATAAAAGAAGAGCGTTGAGACTTAAGGCACAACTCTTGAGTTATCTGTGTGCTGCATTTTGATTCCCAAGCATTGCAGGGGCCACTTTCTCTTAGGCTTATCTGGACATCAAAGTTGGAGGTCTCCTGGTAATTGTACCTGTCAAGAGGATATTGCCCATGCTTCAACACGTAAACCTAACAAAACCTTTCAAGAAAGAGTGATCAGCCTCCTAAAAGTAGGCTAATGGCTACAGTCCTATGTAAAATAATCAAGTTTCTTCCAGTTTTCCTGTGAAAGTTATGATGGAGAACTACTTATGATGCCTTACGTTTGGAAAAAAAGCACCTAAACTGTGTGGAGTGTAAGACACTGTCCATGAAGTTTTCAAATGGAAGTTGAAATGAAAGGTTCTTTTATTAATCAACAATCCAAGAACCAGAAAACAGGTAATAAAATTCTAAACCTGTTGGGGCTTTGAATCCAATTATCCAGCTGTTGTTAAACAAATATACCTTACTGACTCTAAAGTGCAAAAATAGTAATTGATAAAAAGTTATGAAAAAAAAAAAAAAAAAAAAAAAAAAAAAGTCCTGAACTGGAAATACAGTGGATGAACCAGCATGAAGCCAAAATAAATCTCAATGAAAACTCCACTTTAGTTCAACAAGAAAGTTTTCAGCCAGTGTTAAGTTTGCTAGGCTGTGCATTCACATTGTGCAGGTCATCTATAAGGCACAGTGGGCAGCAGAACACTACGCAGAGATACTCAGCCAGATTGAAAAAACTTTAGCTTAGGTACAACCAATAGTATAGCTCTTGAATGCATCACTTTGCCTGAACTATCTTCCATAGCCCAGAACACTTACATACCCCTCCTTCTGACAAAGCCATAAATTGAATCCTTTTATTTCTTATACAGGGAGAATATGGTTAAGAGTGCAAAATTCTGATGTGTAAAAATTCTGAGGAGCAAATTGTAGTGGGACATGATGTCCTGATGAGACAAGAGAAGTGTTTTCCAATTAAAAAAACCTCTCAAACTTTTTAGAAAAATGGTATTACAAAGTGGAGAGAAATACTTGTATTTCTATTCTACTTTCTGGAAAGTAGCAAGAGAGGGTCAAGAAGACTCTTCTGAAAATCAACTTAAAACAAAAGGCATTCAAAAATAGGTTATAATGTTTTCCTCCCTGCAAGAAGTTCTCTAGGCAATGGTTCCAAATGAAAATCGTTTGATGTAGATTCAAATATAAATACAGAGGTCCTGTGGTTTTTCTTGATTCCTGTAAAAAAGAAATCAAAAAAATCTTTCTTTTTTTCCTGGAATGTGAGTCACAGAAGACATTGTAAACAGATTTAATCACAATAGCAACTAGTCAGTCTTTTTTGGTATTTTTATATATTAAAGTTATTTCTGAGGAAACATGACATTTTTCTTTCAGGTAAGCATCTTCTGAAGGATTATAGAGTATATGTTATAATAATTCATAGAGTAAATGAAATAATGCAGGATACAAACTATTTTGCAGCTAAAACTCTGTATTAAAGCTATTAATAACTAATTCTAATTTAGTTCAGTTATAATTCCTTGCATATTCCTATTAATGCTAAACTGCAAATTTTAAGAAAAAATAGAATAGAGGTTATTTTACACGAACTGAAATGCTCTTTTAAAATATTGATAGTTTCTTCCAGGGCCCTGTACTGTTTCATTTAAAAGGAAACAAGTACAGGATTTAATCCACAAATGAAGATGCAATTCATTTGGTATAACTAATAAGCATCCAATTTATGCTTCTGCAGATTGTTTCCTTCACCATATTGAGTAAATCATCGTGCACAGCTCGCCAAATCCAGTATGGATAAATTAATTTTGTTAGCTGCTGTTCATAGCTTATGTAGGAGTAGTCAGTTAATCATTCAAAAACAAAATAGCAAACAACATCACAGAACAACCAAAGTTGATACGAATATTCTAAACAGAGAGGAAAAAAAAAAAAAAAAAGCTTGCACTACTTGTAGTATCACTGCAACAAAATAATGTTATTTCACATGTTCACACATCTTTTATCTGAGGAAACAATTTTCACACACTAATGAAATGACACTTGGAACCTCCTTTTAATGGTATAATTCTGATAAACAGTATATTAACACATAAGTATGTCATAAGTATGTTTAATTCACCCTCAGTGAATGACCAGACCTTCTTGTAACTACAGAGTTTTTTAATCTAATGAAACTGCATTGCAGTTAGTAGCTTAGCAGAAAAAAAATACAGGCATAATAAGACTTTCTCTCTCATCTCCAGTTGTTTTTTTGTTGGGGTTTTTTGTTTTTTTTTTTTGTACTATCATTACATATGGACATAGAACAATCCCCGTCCCTCGAGATTTGGGGAAAAATTATCCTCAGAAACATTTAGCAAATCTTTCAGTATTTCATACAGCAGCACAAATAACAAACCACTGGATTGGGCTTTTTAAGAATTCACCAATTCAAATTTGTTCACCTATTTTAAAAAGAAATCTTCTCAACCCACAAAGTTCTATTTCTGTCTCTCATGAAGGAATCTAACGGTAGGAAGAAACTACACAGGTCGTGGGAAACATTATCTCTGTGTGAGAGGGAGATGACCTAACAAAAATACACAGTTACAGCATCATAATTTTGTAATGTTATCAAAATATGCCCATTTCTACATCCTATTCAAAATATTATCCTGAGGAAAAAGGCAACCTTATTAAAACATTAATAATAGTTTTCTGCTCCTGTAGAAAGGGCACCTATATTTAACAGCATATCCTTCTATATTGCACCTTTTCACCACTGCTAAATTATGCCCAAGTCAAATGACAAGATCTGGTAATCTTAACTGGTTTCCTACACCGTCCTCACTATCTGTGGCATCTGAGCGTTTGGCAGTGCAAGGTGGAAAATCTGTCTGAAGAATTCCAACATCTGTTACATATTTCCACTTCCTCAAATTATAACTTATTACTGCATGGTTGAACTGTATCTTTTTGCCAGTTTGAGGTCCAAGCGGCTAACAAAGCAGCAAAACTTTTCTAAGAGAAAGCTCAGGAATCAGCAAAACATTGTTAAACCAGAAAAGTTAAAACAATGAAAACATAAAGAAAAATTGTAATAGCTGTAATAAAATAAGCCTATCCTCGTACTCTGGGTTCCACTCACCAGTATAGAAACTGTGTCATTCGAGGCACATCCGAAGCTGAAATTAAGCTTAAAACATTTTGCTGCATACGTGCTTCACTGTTTTTATAAATAATGTGAGAAGCTATGCAAAGTCATCTAACAATGAAAGTACATTTCTCAGAAAGCACACACAGTAATAAAGACTATTAAAAACCCCACAAACTTCGAGGTCCTAAGGGTACAGAGATAAGGAACCTCAGGAAATATGAAGGAAAAATAATATTAAAAAAAATAAATATTAATTAGCCCTTCTGTTTTTGCGATCTAATTCATTTGACAGCCTATATGAGTTCTCACAAAACTGCTCCGTCCATCAAGAGAAATAAAAGGAAATGAACTCCTAAAATATGAGCAATATAAACTGCAAGATGTTCAGTAACGGAAGACAGCAAAATGGACTAGAAAAATAATCTTTCAACAATAGCTGACAGCAAAATGATTGATGAGAAAAATCACACTATGGTTACTTAGTTGCTCAGATTTGACATGAGCTGATGATACAAATTCATAACAAGTAATGAAGATTTTAAGGACACTTGTTATATAAGCAAAAAGCAGACAGCAAAAAATCCCAGTAAAGAGCTACTTTCAAGTGGAACTTGACAAATCCAAGGAATCAAACTCAATTTCCGAAGATTTTTGGTCGAGACTCTGAAAGTATCCTGGCTGAATTAACAGGGCAAAGAGATTGCAAAATCATCCTCTAACTAGCTTGTGATAGCGGACAGATTTGAATGAAGTTAGAAAACTCTGGTAAGAGTTTACATTTTTTTCAAAAAATAGCTATGCCTCTTCGGATCTCAGCAATGTCGCTTTTATTTTGGGAGGTAAATACTAAGCAATGCTGGTTACAAAGTCAACACATACAAACCCAAAACACAGAGCGAGGATAAATCAAATTTTTTCAGGGTTTAAGGAAAACAAACAAAAACACCTTCCCAGGACAGGAAGAACTGATTCTTGATCTTTTCACTCTTAGCTCTCTCTATAGATGCAGGAGGTATTATGAATTCAGGAATAAATGACTCAAATTGCCACGAAGATGCCAATAAATTTTTTTTTTTCCCCGTTTACATAATCAGGAACTACCAAAGAATAAAGAAGTTCTGAAAGTCTAATTTTGCTCTTGGCAGAAGAGTGGCAGACCCTAAAAGACACATCTAGATGAACTGTGCTTAAGGATGAGAGGTTAGGTGCAAAGTGAATTAGATTAAAACATAACAGAAATGACCGATGGGAAGTGCTTCATTTTGGAGAGAATGATTCCCACAGCAGCAAACTGCAAGATTTCTGAGAACTGAGAGGAAGTGCCCAAAGAAGGGGACATTATAAATATTCCCAAGAATTTCCAAACCTCTCATAGCTGGAATTATTGAAACAGAAATGTTACGTCCACCACAGTCTTAATTTTTCCAGTCTGCAAGTCTTCAGGACTATTCAAATGCCTACTACTCTCGCTGCAAAAACTGGGTAATGTCTCCTAAAAATAAAAATATTCAAAATTCTCTAAGAATATGGTTTGCATATGCTCCCTTCAAGATGATGCATCAAATAAGATTTCACAATTACTACCATTAGACGGGAAAAAAACTAAAACCTCTTCTGTTTATGAGAGGGAGAAAAAATAAAGTCATAAAATAAGCATTGTTATATAAACATACTGCAAGTTAGATATAAAATCAAGATTTGAAATAATAGAAAATTATACTTCTGGACCGTGGAACTAAGTTGCTGAACGAAATATTTATTGTGGCGTATAAAAAAATCTCATATTATACAAGAGAAGTATTCTTTACGTTTGACATTTTAGGAATTGTTGGGGCACTTACTGGTACTCTTCACAGAAGGCTGCGCAAAACACATCCAAATACTGGGGAAGGTAAGGTACCTATCATATTCCAGCAGCTCATTACTCCTGTCACACCAGTTTTCTGCTTGTCCGCAAGCTGCTCTTGGAAGCATCATACACTTCAAAAATCCGAGTTCTAGGAACTTCTATTTTGACTGACCTTTCAGCAAACTGTTTTCAAATTTAAGCTAAACCAGTACTTCTGTGAGCGTGTCTCAAAAAACGGGCACAAGGTTTCATGTACCAAACCAAGGGATTTTGAACTACTCTTTATCATACAAATGACAGCCAACATCACGACAGAGCGGAAAAAGAATTAAAGACATGGAGCCAAGCCTACTTATCTTAAATGTTGCTGCATCTACAAATATGAGATCTGTTTTATAACTTCACATAAAATCATCACAGAAAAATAACAACATGCAGAAGTACAGAGGAAGCATTTAACAGAGTTCTTTCCTTTTTGTGTGACACTTCCAGTGCTGTTCTGTCTCAGCAATTACACTAGCAGCTCCTTTGGCTTTTTAAACTATGGAAAAAATTTCAGCATAATATACTCTATACAAAGGAAAACTGCAGGCCACACATCCTTAAGGCGCATCCTTAAGGGTTTACTGAGTAGAAGAAAAGAAGCCCAGCCCAAGAAAGGAATATGCATCCAACTGAACTACAGAATTAAAGACTTCTATTCCTTGTCTCTCTTTATTCTTTTATATGAATCAAAATGGAAAATATGCAGACTAACATAATTAAGGACCACAGTCAAATATATCTCCCTTAACTACATACAAGCATGAAAACACTACACAGAATGTCCTTTTGTATCTTTTTGATTGATACTGCTTCCTCAGGAAGACATAGAGAAAAAGGAATATTGTCAAAGTCATAACTTAGAGAAGGAAATGTGCGATCTGACCCTCGCTTCACATATAATCTAATCCCTCCCCATCCAAGAATGCCTGTTCCACATCATTTAGAAGACAATAAGGAAGGAGAGCATCAAGGTAAGGAAAGAAAAGGGCAAGATAGAAGGAAAACGGTTTCTCATAAATAAAAAGTTATTTGCTGCAGGTATTTGAGATTTTATTTTATTTTAATGCACAGATCATTGACTGGTTAAAAAAGAATATAAAATCAGCACCACTACAGTCTATATTTTAACACCATCTACTTTGACCGAACAGTGAAATTTCTGATAACATCATCATTTCTAGGGTTTTCAGTGAAAACAGGTCATTCCTTTCACATCATCATGCTCATGATCTAGCAAACTTGATGAGAAAACTCCTTAGAATATCCTAGCCCTACATAGCAAATACTTCTAAATAACTGATGCTTACTTAATCCGTCTTTTTATGGTGCCTTTTATGGGTCTGTGCTTTTTCAAGTTATTTAGTCTCTATGTCTTCTCTATGTTCAGAAGAAAAATCTACTTGGATATTCAAACCCTGGAAAACAGGGAAAGCTGAAAGACACTCTGTTCTACGTACAGAAGTACGGGACAGCAGAATATTGGCAGTGATACCCGCTTCTGCTAGCTGCATCCAGCATCCAGCCCAGACAACTGCTTACTTACAAAGTCTCAGTGACAAAACGGTGTTTCTCTGTGAGTATGAGATATATTTAATGAACTGAAATTATAGATATGTAAAAACCTGCTGCTCTTTCCCATTAAAAATCAAAGTATGCGTCACCTGTAGAACTTTTCCATGCCTCATTTTTCGTAAAAGATTGCTAGCACTTACTAAAGAAGGTAGAACTATCATCTGAATTTGTCAGTGATCTCACAGAGAGGTAAATTTTACTGTCAGATGTCTGGTTTGACTTTGGGTTTTGTTTCTGGTTTTAATATTCATACTTTGCAAGATACATATTGTTCTACTCCATGTGATATCTCACTTGTAGCACTGAACACCTGAATATACTGAAGCACTTTTATTCATTTGCTGTAATAGGTGTCTTCATTTTCTGAATATCAAACTTTTGAATAGAAATGATCCTGTCTTTCAGTATGTATTTTCATACAGTGTATGAGTTAAACCACAAGATCAAAGTTGGTCTTCATTTCAGGAGGCAACGTCAAATACGCTTGTGTCTCAGAAAAAGATGAGGATAAAATTTGCGATTTTCCAACTTGCAATAAACTGCTGTGTGTTTTCCAGTGACATTTTCTCCGATTTTCTCAAATGCTAGAAATATACAGCTGACATGCACTGCTTTCCTCAATATTCAGTACAGGACATGACTGATTCCTAGCATAAAGGAGAAGAGTTCTCATTGTCCTGTTCATTAATGAAGGACACCAAGACCCTGGTGCCCCTGAATATGCCACAAGAATGCCTGGTTTGATCTTTGAAATGTTTATAGAGTGTATATCCTTGAAAAACAGCAGCCCTAGAGATTGTTCCCCAGGAAGCATCTATTACAGTGATCATCAACTTGTTTGAGGGAACTCGTCCTTTCAACACAAACTCCAGACCTAAGGGACACTGGGGATCAAATATTTGAAACAAGTGACATTAATGGACTAAAAAAAACCAACAAAACCCAACAAAAAAAAAAGATAGATGTAGAAATACCTGGTATCTGTGGGCAGTAACTGAATAGTAACTGATACCACCAGCTCACCTCTCCAGTGTTTGTTTCATGGACAGTGATGATGATTAATACAGAGGGACACTTCACTGAGAGGCAGTTCGCTATAGTGTGTCAGAGACTATACTGAACTTCAGGTAGAGGAAACTAAATTAGAAAATAAAATAGACCGGAATTTTCTTACTTTAAGATTGGTGGGGAAGGCATCTGTCAGAAGGGCCAGAAGAGAAAATGGCTCAGAATTTTACTTCCGAGAACTTTCCGCAATTTTAGCAATGTCCTAAACTGCAGACCTATGGAGTTACATCTAGTAGAAAAGTACAGCGCAAAGACAGCCGACAGACCTGAAACAAGATCTAGAAATGAAGACAATTTGTATTGATGGGCTGATGGTTCCCCTCTGTAGATGATGATGATGTTACTTATAGCTAGCCAGTATGCTGCAAAACCTCACATGTAATGATTGAAGATAAATTGCAGAAATTTGTCCAGCAGGAAACTGAGACAGAATGATAGAACTAGCCTTTCATACCTTCTCCTCCCCTGGAAGATAACAGCCTTCCTTGTAGACTGACTGTATCAGCAGCATGGTACCTCCCTAGGCAGACTTTTAACAGGCATCACCATAACAGGCACAACACCTTGATAAAATACAGCTTCGAAATCCAAAACTTAAATAAACTGTAACGATAGGTTAAAGGCAAGCAGAGAAACAGAGATTATCGTTCTTCTCAAAGGGACACTTTTGGAAGAGAGGGTTATGGAAATTTAAGGGGAAAATGGGATTAGGAGAAAGCATGAGGAGTTATTACATGAGATAATCTTGATTTTGTGGAACTGGAATAAAACAAGAAGTAAAGTAGAAAATATTAGAAAGAATGACAAGGACAAAAAATTATGTGAGTTGACAAAGTTTTATGTGTGCTTAAAAGTTTGAAGGCAAAAAATACTGCTTGTAAGGCAAGAGTATTAGAAGGGAATAAAAAAAAAAAAAAAGCTGTTTGCGTACAGAACATACTTGCACTGTGTGACTACTGCTGTGCCAAAAAAGAATTTACAGTGATAAAGATACTTACAGCTCTCCATGTAAAGGTGGATATGCAAGTACAATCTCCTAACACAGAAGATTCAATCAACTTGGTGTATAATCGTTAGTAATCATTTTAGCAATCTGAACTGTTACCACAGAACAAAATCATCTGAACAAAACCAAATGTTAAAACAAACGCCGAAGCACACGTTTAATAGATGTATTCAAAAAGAATAAAAATATGCTACACATGTCTCAGATCTCTTCCAACAAAGATTTCTGAGCGAACAAAATGAGCCTGTGTAAATCCTAGTTTATTAAACCTGGTAGTTCTACCATAAGAACTCACACTTGTCTACTTAATTAGGCTTCAAAATCCCATACTTATATTACAATTAAAGATGCTAAACCCTGATTGAGTTGGGTGAGAAACGACCTGGAACTTGGTGAACAAAATGTAAACCTTTCCTGGGATCCAAAGGGGGTGTTAAATAGTGCTGAACGTAGACACGATGTGAAGAGGGCAGTGTGTTATGTCAAAAGTAATCTCCTGTCCTGTGACCAGTCGGTCCCTTACATCGTTGGGTTCTCCTCAGGTAAATCTGAAACTCTTGAACACGTTTTCACATTTCTGTCCGCACCTTTTGATTTGTGATGTAACAGATCACAGGAGCAATATTTCTGCTCCACCTGTAAGTGCATCCTCAAAAAAAATCTTCCTATAATGCTTCTAGATTTCAAGAAACTCACTCCTTTTTAACGTTCAGAAAACGCTACTGGGTCAGTAAACAGTATGTTAATTTCAGAAACACAAAACATTTTCTTAAAATTCATTTTTACTTGTTTATTAGGCAGAGTTTGACGGCAAACATTAAGTAACTGTAGTTCTGTGCAATAAACTCCTCATTCATTATAGAATCGATTTCTCCAAATTAGTGCACCTTTCCTTCATACAGATTTTTATACAGATGCTTATATTTTTGATAAATGTTGGCACTAAGTGTTAATTGATATGGTCAGAATAGTGAAATGGTCATAAAACAATGGAAATGGAAATAATCATGATGGAAATGGAATACTTCAAGAGGACTTTTAATCTATTTAGGTCCAACATACCCCAACAAAATTAAATAAACAATTACCCTTTGTATTTTTAGTAGAATTGTTGCTAACATTACTTAGAAGGTAACTGTTAATACTGTTAATTGCAATGTAAATGACTTCAGGAAATTATTAGAACGTTGGCTTTTTAAAAAAAAAAAAAACACCTTATATACTGATGTTTTTTGATACAAGAACTTTACTTAAGTCAAACCAAGATATTTTTAATAACAAAACAGGTTTACACTGTTCAGATACTCATCAGTAATTGATCTGATTTCAAATACTTGCTACGCACTGTGCTTTTACTCAGGTCATGTTAAATGAGCCAGTATAGGCCTATTCATGTATATATTTGTATTTCTGAATATTATATAATACTTCATAGCTAGGTTTGGGGTTTTTTTATGTAAGATTTCCATGAGATAAAATAGGTTTGGACCTCAGATGTTTGTGCCCACTATCTACGAAGCATCAAGAGATCTGGATCAAAAAATTTGTGCAAATCCCATACAATCAAATCCTGCATTTAACTACATAAATTAAAAATAATTGCATGTTCTCTCCAAGACTACAAAAAATGGCAGCTGTTAAAGGAATAAGTATTAAGTTGCTCTGAGAATTTTTCTCAGTGATACATTCTTCTTGAATCTATTCTAAACAGGTTTAGATGTTATAAAACACCTTTGATCCCAACAGATGAAGAGTCATTATTGTGTGTATTAAAATTTGTGTTTACTGCAATGCTGAGGACACAAGGTGAAGGACTGATTATTTTCTTTGGTGATCACATATGTTAATATTTTTTCAAACAGAGTTGAAACTAAAAGAAAGTCACAAGGATTTTTGTCTGTGCACATCCATACCTGAGCATTAAGGAGTTCTTCACATTTGTGAGAATGTTTTTCAATTGCTATTATATATTGTTTTTCAATAGCTGCTTCTTGCTGTTGAACTGTAGATTGTAGCAGTGCCTGCAAAAAGAAAGGACAGAATATTCAGCAAAGATATAACTGGGATGTTTTTTGGTTAACTGTAGATCTACTAATACTTGTATATTACCAGAATGTGGAATGCTGCTATAGATTTGAAATGTGCAACTATTAAAGTACCTTGCTATGTAACACTACCTTGTTTTCTGTCAGGACTAAAGTTTTTTGGATCTCAGATTTCTTATACACAGACTGCTTAAAAGAGAGCAGCACACACAAGATAGAGAGGGAGAGTATTTCTGTTACTCAGTTTAGTGGGACCACACAAGAAGAGAAGCATATGAAAGCTGCTGAAGAAGAAAAAAAAAAAAAAAAAAAAGCCAGACATATTTCCCTGGCTGACAAAACTCCACATCCTCTCGGCTCAGTGTAAGATCCCATGGGCCAAGCATGATCTTCACAACCACAAGTCAAGTAAAAGCAGATGGAAATTCTGAGTAATTTAAAACATAAAAGAACGCCCCCCCAGGAAGTTCACACTCAAATGTGAAGCAGTGGAAGTCAAAGTGTGGAAAGTCAAAGTACCAAGACAGTAACGAAAAGATGATAAAATTAGGAACTCTGTGTGTGAGCACGTGTGCATGCACACGTGCGTATTCACATGCACTTGACTGAACTCTGCCGAATTTCCAGCATCTGAACGCAAAAACAGAAATAAAAAATTTTAAGATATGTGAAAAAACAAATTACCATTGGAGGAATTACACTCAGGCTTCCTTAAACAATGACGGTATTTTAATACAGGACTTAGTTAACTCATGCTATGCAAGTCTCTTTCCCTAATATTGTAAAATATTTATGTCACTTTCCAAATATTCATAGGGCTATTTATACACAATGTAGAAAACTATTTTAAACTAGTAATCGATATAGTAAAGTAGTTGAAATTACTGTGTAAGTTAAAACAGACATAAGTTTTATAGAAAACAGACCTTTGGCCCAAATGCAGACAAAGAAAAAAAATCTCATCCTTCAAACAACCTTTATTTTAGAGATATATTTACTTCATGGAACATAACACACACATTAAACATGATTTTGAATACTGAAAAACAACCCAAAAAATGTATTAAAAAAAAAAAATCTGACAATTTTTTAATGACCATTCAAAATTTTCCACTCATTAGCCTCTTGTGCCAAAAATCAGTGTTCTTTAGTAGTGCTACAGTATGGTAGTAGTTTTCAACACAGATGCAGAGATTTAAAAGGTAAAAAAAGGTGTTTAACATATACTTTAATCAAAGTCCAAGAATACATTTACTAGTGTTTGCAAGCGATTTATCTAGCCCTAAGTTTACTTGCAAAATCCCCGATTTCTTTTCAACTAAATTTCATTCTTTTATTCATATAAATTCAAACACAAAAACTTAACTCTCAAAGAAGTGTAACTTCTGTACTATGAAAACCTACTGTGTACACATTACATATCACTGGTAAAAATTAAGTCTGTACTTTGGGGTATGGGTTTTTTTTTTTGCCTAAACTACTGTGACAAGAATTGTTTCTTTTAACTGGCACAAAAAAAAAAAAAAATTAAATTCTGATCTTAGGGAAAACAGTAACAGAACGGTCATTAAGTCGCAACGCCGTTTCTCAGATAGCTTCTTGCTCACGCCAAGGGTTGAGTCACTTTATGCACTTTGCTATGCAAACTTAACCGGCGACTGTTAAATTCCTATTAAATGGTATAAAGGACTTTCAGTTTTCCAGGAAATAATTATTATTCATTGGATGGCATGTAGAGGTTGTTAAAATTTTTTAATTTATTATGATTATTATTTTCTTTAGAAAATACACAAAATTCCACATACGGAAACAAAAACCTTCGTTTTCTATCATACGCACTATTATTGTAGTTTAAATAGTAGCACAGAACTGATCCTGTATTAGACTATTCCACTAGCTGGCTGAGTAAGGAGACAGAGAGAAAAAGCCCTCTATGCGGCAGAGTACTTCAGAGATAGCTTCCATGTTGTGCCATTTTTTTTTTTTTTTTTTTTTTTTTTTCTATGGAGACATTCAGCAGATCCTCCAGTCAAGCAGACCTTTAAAATTCCAAATAAATTATTTATTCCAAGGCCCAAATCTTTTCAAGTCGCTTAAAAGAAGATGAAGTGTGTCACATAATCACTTAAACTAGCAATAACTCCTTACTATAAAAATAAGATTTCCCCTTTCAAGAGGAATCTGAAGATTCTCAGAACCTTATGGTTATAAGATATGCTTCTAATCATTGCTGAGCTCTAATTTATTGTAAAGTGTAGAATGTTTTTATTCTTATGAGAAATTTTTTTTGCTCAGGACTGATCATAATTGTCAGCATTGTCAGATAAGGCAGTTGTATAAAACAGAAAGTCTACTCTTCTGAAGTACAAACGGTGAAGTGCCACAGAGGACTGGCATGGCTAGACGAAGGTATCTTACTCTTAATTTAGTCTTTCATTATTCTTCATTTATTGTTGAAATCATGTCCTGTATTTAAGAAATTATCAGAAATAAGACTATTTTAAAAATAAAAGCTAAAATTGACAGCTTCCTTTAATTCTAATCTAAGATGCAGTTGTTGCCTAGGGCACTGCTGTGTTCATTGCATATATCCTACATCTGCCTGGCTCCAGCTGACTATAAAACGTAAATATGAACATAAAGATGGTATAAAGCAATGTCTTTCCAAGACTAAAAAAAAAGAAAGCATAGAGTTAAAAAAAGAGGTAATTTCCTTCTCTGACTGATCACAACCACCATTTAAGGTTACTTGATGGAGTAAATACAGGAGGTACATGATATCCATCCAAAGCCTTTGCAGATTTCAAGACTGCTCATTAAAAATGCTAATTTACTATAATTAATTTACTAAACTGTAACATACATTCAGCTACTTAATGACAGACATCTCTTATACTTACGTACTTCTTCCAGTACAATGACACTAAAAGTCTTTTGACTAATTGCTAACCTGGGCAACTACTTATCAGTGCTGAAAACACTGCTTTCTTCTTTAATTAACTACACAATTATCCTGGGGGGCTGATGTTCCATAAATCTGTGGCCACTGACCTAATATCAAGCTGGCATTCCTGAAGCAGACTCCTTTTAATAGCTCTTTGAAACATTTCAAGTAGGATTACAGCAGAATGTAGCCTACGGCATCTGTTGCATGAAGTCAAAGGGCAGGATTTCAATATGGGTGCTCTTCGCAATTAATTTTTCCTTCTATATATTGTGCAATGAACTTCCTTGACTCAGGATGGCAAGGGCCATCCCGTACCAACAGCCAGTTTCAGGACTGTGATGGCAAGAGGTGTCAGTCTTGATGTAGATCTGTTTCTACACACCTATCACATTTGTTGCCTCAGTCTCCACTTGCTATGGTCATAAAGGAAGTGGTGAGTTCAGATTTTCAGATTGCTTTACATTTATCAAATAAGCTTTTTGCTTTTTGGGGGTTCCCCCCCCCCTCCTATCTCAGGACAACACAATTCACAAGCCTTAACTACATCTGCCTTTAACCAAAAGCGAGGTTGCCTTTTAGTCTTTACTAGAGCCAAATAAGCAGTTATTTTTTTTTTTTTTCAGGCAGTTACTAGATCTTCTTTTGCTATTTGTAATTTCCTCAGCTTCCAAAAATCTGCCTCCCACCCCTTACATAAGTCGTTGCATCAGGGAACGGTTTAAAGAACTGTGTTACCTTTGATAAACCATTACTTAAAGCGGTTTGCTTAAAATTCAAATACAAAGCCATGCAGAAATATAAGAATGAACTGCAGCCACTATAGTGACTATAACCATACTTCATACGTACTCAACAGTGTGATTATTTGAACTGATGCCTTTCTACTAATCAAAGACAGGCTTATGTATGAAATAATCACAGCATATTTAGGTATAAAAAAGTAAAAATAACATTTTTCCTTTGACTCCTGAAAAGAAAATTAAAAATATCACCACAGCTCCAAGTAATCAGGTAACATATATACATGGTCCTTTAACATTTCCTCCTTCCCCGTATCTTGTATTACACTTCCACCATTACTGAACTGGGACAAAAAACATTAACTGAGAAAACCAATTAATGTCTACACTGACATTGTTTTACTAGGTTTGGTTTGGTTAGAATTAATTTTCAACTTGGCATAATCTTCTTAGCTAATCAGAGCTAAAATTCAGTCAAGTTTTAAGCATCAGACTTTAATCTCTAGCTGGTTTGTCTTCTAGATCAGAAAAAGAAAATAATAGTAGGAAGTAGCACTGCGAAAATTATTAGGGGAATAAAAGGGTGCCAAATTTACACATCTATATTTGATTCTTCTGAAACCAGCATTACTTTCAAAAACTACCCTGACTTGAGGTATCTACTGGGTTTGATGTGGTCAAAATCTTGGGACAAGAATAAAATGTCTCATATTTTAACAATTAATCTAGCTTGGTATTCTCAGTTTCAGTACTGGAAAGATGATTCACAGAAGTGACAAGAAACTATCAGAGTCAGATATGGAGTAGCAAACCTTTAGGTCCCTTTCCAAAAATCTATCAGGTATCAGATAGATTACAGTCCAATTTTTTTTAAAAAAAAAAAAAAAAAAAAAGATAAATAAATCCTTACATGCTCCTCTCATTTTATCAGACTAAAACTAGTGGAATTTAACCAAAAAGAAAAATTAGGAGTCTGCACTCTACCCCAGTCCTGATTTTCCTTTCCCAGAGAACCACGAGTGATAAAGCCAAATTTTCCAAGTCCTAAAATGTCAAAGATTCGCCGATTATCGTTCTTATTCTAATATCTGTATCTCTGGATTCGTGGTAGTAAAGCAGCCTTTATGGCGTAAGGAACAACAAAATAATAGCAATTGTAGAATGTGCTAGAACCTTGTAGATCCTTTGGAGGGGGGACAGAACATGTTCTGCTGTCTGTACACACTCAATGGTTTAGTTGTATGATAAGGTAGTTTAAATGCTGTAATTCATTTGGGAGAAGTTCTATCTTCTACTTGCTATTTTGTCACTTGGAAATAATCCACATTTGCAATGCACATTGTAATTCATCACCAAATTGTTTTATGTTTTCTGTTCATTGTTTCTGGCCATATACACATCAACAGCTTGGGGGAGGTTTTCAAAGAACAAATTCACGTCGTTAATGGGAAACCTAAGGAGTAACGTGCACGCTCACATTTAACAGTAACTATATACAGTGTGGCTGCTCCAAATAACAGGACTTGTAGGATGACAATGACAGCCAAGCAAGTCTTCTGAAGCTCCAACTATCAGAAAAGTTCCAAACCATTCAAGAAATCCTGCTTCTTCCCTCCTTTCTCATGTCTCTCCTAAACCCCCTAAAAAAAACTATCACAGAATTGATCCCACTTTTCCTTCACTAACAAAAAACACCTTGTGGCTTCTGACAAAACAAAATAAAACAAGCTTAAGAACAAGTACTCTAATGAGTCTTCATATCTATTTTAGTTTTACGTGTGATGGGTTATAAAAATCACAGAAACCATTATTTTGTCAAACCATTATCAAAATCTTCGCACATTTAAGTGACAGTACAAAACACTTTTAAATTAGCTTGCAGAAAGATTAAAAATGAATCCATTTTAACCTTATAAACTGGAATTTTACAGAAAAAAAAAAAAAAATTAGTCCCAAAAAATTAGTCCCAATCCCCGTTTGAGCTCAGACAAAGACCTAACAAAGTTTCACATATTAGAACAATTTTATAAGACCTTGAGTTGAAACTAGATCCAAACATTCTAATAAGAACTTTATCCATAATCACCTTGGGGTGCCCTTAAGGGAATACACATCTTAATTACTTTATTCCATACTACAGCAATGGTCAGACAATTAAGCAGGCCTGGAATGTAATTGATTCACACTACATGTATGGTGGGAATGATAGAGAAATGCATCACTGCATAAAGACTAGACACTGAAAAACTGTACTGTACCCAATCTGAAAAGTTTAAAGATTAGGAAATAGAAACGATCACGAAATTTTATCCAGTATTTCTACAGGTTGTGTTACGTGTAGGGTACTAGATGCTTTCTAAAACATGTCCTCATCCTTGGAAAGGCAAAAGTGCGGTGATTATGGTTTTGCCAAAACCATAGCGCAGACGCTCCAGCCCATTTTTAATACATACCTATTTTCCCAGCCCTAGTGCATGTTGTCTTCATTCTACTGGCAAAAGAAATCACAGCAGCTTGCCCAGAACAGCATTTATTGTATGGCAAAAAGATAGAATTTATGAGACTCCGTCTTGAATTATATACCCAAAATATAGGCTGTTACCTCCAAATTCATCCCAAATTCCCTAACAGTAACAAACTGCCAAATCTTTTTCGGTCAACTCCCTCTTTTTCTAGGAGAAAAAAAAAAAAAAAAAAAAAAAAAAAAAAAAAAAGCGCAAGAAGAAAAACAGAGCAGAGTTTAATATCCCCTCTCATCTCTTTTGAAAAAGTTTGAAAGCAATTTCAATCTATGCAAAAAACAGACTTCCCAGATATGTATCATTCTTTGAAAATGTTAGATCAACTTACATGAAACATCAGCAGGAAATCAGTATGCATCCTGATGCTGCATTACTTTCCGGAATGTTACTTAAAAGCACTGCATCAATCCCCTTAGTCAATACAAAAGAATACCCTCTCTGGTTTCTCTCCCCTGCTCGAGCACCATTAACTTGCATAAGTAACTAAATACAAGACAGTACAACAAACACCTCCTTTACTTAAAAAAAATTCTGAGTCAGGATGGCCAAAACAAGTCACCTTTCAAAATATTCTAGTGAAAAGTAAAGTTAGCATCCATACGAACTATATTAAATAGCAGCATTAATTCCAGCAATAGTACATAAGAATTTCTATGCTTCTCAGCATTAGACAAAGATTCATCTCATTCAGCATTCTGTCTTCACCATTAATTAATTTCTAAGAGTTTATTTAAGAGCAAAATATAATTAACCAATTGATGAACAATAAGGCAGAGCAGAGGACACAATCAAAATTCTTTCCCGTAAAGAAGATAAATTAACTTAATAAAACGTACTATTTGACTGGTGGTGTTACAACTCAGTTATTAGCTAGTACACATACTATATAAACTATTTAAAAGATTTTTGAAAATGTCTTTTTCAACAGAATCCAACATCCACTTCAGCCCAAGATACTACATAATTTCACACTCAGTCTATTTTCAAGTGAGCTTCCCTTTAAGTGAAAGAAAATGAAACATCTCTAGTTAGGTGCTATGGAATAAAGGAGGTTTTCTGTACATGCGAATATCGACCAAAATGAAAGCAACTAAACTCCTGCTTAGGTCAGAGTCAACCTTCAATTTACAATGAAGTAGAGTCTAAATAAAACAAAAAGTTGAGCTGAATTTCCTGACCTGTTTTCACTCATAATCATAGCGTATACCGAAGCTTTAAACAGAACTCGTGCTGTGAAATTTTAGATATCAAGTCAAAAAGAATTTCCTGTGGAAAATTCTTCTCAAGTTATTCTTTACAAAAGGTCAACACATTTTGATGTGCATGAGGGTACGAAGAAGCCTCATGGTTTCACTAACCACTGTCCTGTTTACAGTGCGAATTGAATTTTAGTCATGTGTTTCAAAGACTTAATGTGAAAACCATTTGAATCAAACACAACAATAAGGCAGCATGTTTTTTGTAAAGTGGTATAACAAACAACTTCAGTTTCTTTTTCAGCTCCTTTTGGTGTACCAGTAATGAGCCACAACTTACAGTTTGAATACTATGCTCGCTTTATCTAGAGATCTCAGTTTTACTGGCATGTCAGTGCAAATGATTTATTTTCCACAAAACACTGGTCGCCCAGACTCCTGTCAGAAATAAACTGCAGACTCACTCTAAGCTTTCAATTATTATAATATTTAACACCATACTTATTGTTCGAAGCCTGAACCACATACAAAAAGTCATCCTTACGAAAAAGGGAGGGAGATATAATTTTTATGATAGCTGTTAAAATATCAAGATGCCTTAATCAATAATAAAATATTTTTGATAGCCAGATCTTCAGAAGATTGATTGTACCTTGGTTTTATCAGAATTCTGTAGAAAGATTTTTACAGTAGCATCACTGTTGTACATGAGTACTCCTATAGGGTAGAAATTACAAGGAATCTCTCCTCTCCTAGCCAGCTCTTCATCACAAAAACCCAACATTGTATAATATTCAAGGCCCACTTCAATTCTACCGCAGCTTGCACATCAACAAGTAAGGAAGTTGGGAAGTGAAATACAAGCCCTTGCAACAACTTTTGAATTTATCCTTTTATTCATGTGTCAGGCCTTTCTGAGCCAGTATGTCATCTTGGAAACTCAATAAAGTAAGTTGGTATTTTAAAGAGCTGCGAACTGGCCACACTTCAAGAGTCTTCACTCCTTACTAGGGATAAACTCTGTCTAAAAAAAAAAAAAAAAAAAAAAAAAAAAAAAAAGAAGATATATCCTCATATTCTAGATTAACTTTTGTCATGAAATCTTTTAAATTTTTCTTTCAGAGGTCTATTATTGACACAAATATTTTTGAAAGACAATCTCATGGTCCCCACATATCCCATACTTTGCAAATCTTTCTTTTCTTACATTCTAGAAAGCTGAAAAAAAAAAATCAACCACCTAACACTGAAAACTGATAGACAAAACTCTCACTGTAGGAAGGGCTGGAAAGGACTTTGCATCTTGAAGTTAATTTCCATAAAACGAAAACACACATCTGACTCAGGCAAGCTGTCGGTTAGAAGACTAGTAATTGCATAAAATACTCTAAGTAAATAAATACCATCAAATAAATACACCTGCCTCATATTCATTAAAGCTTACATTACAGGATATCTTATATGGTGAGAAATATAAACAAAGCAGATTAAAAATCTTAACTCATCTATTTACAGAACTCTGACAATTTCAGAACAAAAGCTTGATTAAACAAGCAGAGGAAAAATCCTTATGTTGCTCATGGTAAATATCTTAGAATGAGACATGATCCCACAAGCATCATTTCCAAGACTTACATTTACTTTTCTTTACCGTAGTTAATTACCAGGGATAAAAGTTTAAAAAAATAATGACACGAATGACAGAAATTAAACAAAATTAGGTAAACACAAGAAGGGGAAACTTGGCCTACAGAGAACACTAAGTTCAGTTTTAATTTGTTTTCCCATGTTTTTTAATACAAATTTTGTGACTGTGTTTTAGGTGGTTTATTTGTTGAAAGGAAGGTAAGAATGTGGGATGCTTAACAATGACCAAGGTTTCTGAGGGTTTGTGCTATAAAGTGTCTTACAGTCTCTTTTAATGAATTTGTCAGCACATCTTGGCACGCTAATATTCCAAAGACAACTGCAGTAATTCTAAGGGATTTGGTATATTCAGATCCTTGAAATTAGATCATTTGGTATTTGACTTCTTGTTTAAGCTCCATTTTCAGTGCTGCTGCCATATTAAAAAGGACCAGGCAACTTCTCTTTTCCTTTGTATGCCAAAAGAAAGGCACTTTCACAAATCTACCAGCAGGAAGGTGTATTTACGCCTGGAATACAGAAAAGGCAAGCAGTCCATTCTTTTCCATTGTTGTTCAACCCGGAGGTTCAATACCTAATTTAGAGGATTTGGGGCTTGAGGGATTCGGGCAATTCTTTTCTGGGGCTAATCATGAATGGTTCATACTTTTACTTTGCTATCCTTAAATAACCAACGCTGGGTGTTACATTCACTCATGCTACAACTCTGCTTGGAGTGGCATTACAAAATTACAGTCGGCTGGCATCAGAGAGAATTAGTCATAATTCTAACAGTCATGACTGCAACAACTTAATTTGGCCCACAAGACGGCACTTGATTGGAATAATCTGCATCAGTTTGTTTTATTAAAACCCAAGGAATGCAAAATAGGGCTGTATTCATCATAAAGATTTTTCTCCTTTCCATGCCTTTAAAACAATTCTGAAGACTCGAGTAGCTGGATTTCCACACTCAAGGTAATTTGGAGATTAAGTAGATAGTACTGACAAAATCTACTGAAAATGGAAAGCACTTCTGCATATAAGTGGTATGTATTAGTGTAACAGTTTTAAATCCTATAAGACGACATATTTCAGCATAAAATTAAGGATGACTAATCAGAAATGAAATAAGAGTCAGTGAATTCCACAATTCTGTATTTCATTAAAAGGATTAATCAGATTTACTTTACAGGCTTAAACAAATGTTATACGTAGGACTTCTTACTTTGTTATCCGACTACTAACTGCCAACATGTCTGATGAATTTAGTAAAGTCCTAAATAAATGTGTAGTTAAAAAGTCCTCAAAATGTAAAAATATTACTTTTATAACTACAGACCCTCATTTAACTCACACACTTAAGAAAAAAAATAATTTAAATTCTGTTCCATATTGAAATATTAACCATGAATTAACATTTTTTAAGTCCATGAGATTATTTTCTCAAACAAAACTACAGAACAGTTTTCCCCTTCACTCAATTCTCTGATGATTCACTGTTATTCCTTTCAAGTACATGGTAAAGGGTTACTAAAAAGGTATTTAAGCTATAAACAAACAACCCAAAAAAGTTTTGAGTTTTTAAAAAAAAACTAACAAACTTGATTTTTCTGGTTACCCTGAAGAATAACTCACTGCATGTTTGCAGAAAAGGTTGGTTGTAGTGTTTTACTCGGAGGCTGGCATATCTGATGTTATTTCTCCACAGAATACTGTGATCTCATTGACCAAAATATGGCAACTAACCACATGAGGCAACAGGAAACTTGAATATAAACAGTCGTTGAGAAAGAATATGCTAAATATAAATATTGCTTAGAATTACACTATTCGATTAAATCCCTAATCTTTTTTTGCCATATCATAGATACTGATAAACATGAGTCGTCTTTTCCAGATGGCACATCAGATCTTCCCAGCTGCTGTTGACCGGTAAAATAGTTTTCAAAGCTCAACATGGCACATGAGTATATTCCTTTATGCAACTATACACAAAGAGATTATTCCTTAAAAGGGGCGATATCATCCATGAAAAAGTCTCCTTAGCTCACACAAAGGCATTAAAATAGTGAAAAATTATATCTAGACAACATACAGAACTTTCATTCAATACTATAAAATTATTTCATTTCATAATTTGTTTATATTTTCAAAAATAAAAAGGAGGGAACATAAGTACAGCAATTACAAACAGCTTACTAAGGTTTTCAAAATATTTTATACACATCTAGCACAAAAAAGAAATGAAAAATGCTGATACGCAACATGTTCAGTGGGACAGTCCAAAAGAAAATTCCCATTTGAGAGCTTCCATTGCAGAGTGTTCCCCAAAAAGTAAGGGGAAACACACAAAATAATTCTTCTCCAGAAGTGAAATCAGGGAGGTATGGAGAAATGGGACGTTACCGGTGGCCATACTTAACTTTTCTTGGTAATGGAAACTTTTGAAACTTTTTTTCTGGATAGGTTCCCTTTAGATGGAATAATTGTTTCAGTATTATAATCAATAAATGCACTGATTGAGACAGACACATTACTACAGGTCATCCAATTCCAGTATTAGCTAGAACACTACCAACAGTTATTAGCAGAATTATTTAAAAACCTTTCTTATTATGAGGTCTTGCAAACACGTATGATCACTAGAATTACTTTACATTTTTCTGAAGCCTACAACGTGGGCTGCCTTCAATCAGAGGGTACTAGAAGCATCATGTCCCCTACAGAGTGGTCCTCTCACAGATGTGGAACTTGGTAAGCCTACCTTATATGTGAGGATGAAGCCTACAAGCCCCATAGAAACTAATTTGAAAAAAGAAAACAAAAAGTTTTGCATAACATCAAGATGTCAAATTTTGCAGCAGACTTGGAATCTGGCACAGGCAGCTCTCTTGGAGCTGCAGATCTGACACCACCAGAAATGTGCACTGCAAGTGAGTTTGGGGTATTTGCTGGAAACCAACCAACATGCCTGTCCCCCCTGACAAAGTATCACAGGTGGACCAGTAGATCCCAGACTGAAGCTTTCAGCTTATTACCTGAATCACAAGACTCAACTTCAATCCTACCCCCTTTTTACCTTGGCAGTTCCATACCAACCCCAACTAACGTTAGGGAATTTTTATCATACCCCTTGGGGCAAATTAAACATGCTTGCTCTTCAACATTAAAAGATGTAATGAGCAATGGATTGGACAGTCCTACCTCCATAAGCAGCTCTACGGGGAGTCTGCAGAGATGCAACAGGGGACAATTCCTCATATACTCTTGCATCAGCACCAGCCATGTGAGCATCAGCACGGGGCACCTTA
Source organism: Athene cunicularia (assembly GCF_003259725.1). Lineage (NCBI taxonomy): Eukaryota > Metazoa > Chordata > Aves > Strigiformes > Strigidae > Athene > Athene cunicularia. Next base: position 24,417,858 of record NW_020799092.1, read on the forward strand.
GCCCAGTGTTCAGTTGACCAGTTCACTGGTTACCCGAAGCGGCCCCTGAGCACTCACATTCCGGGATGGATTGCTCCAAGACAATGCTGGAGACATTTCTTATCTCATTCCCAAGGGACACTTCACTCCCTGACATGGAGTCCTTCTGTCTGGGGCATTCCTGCTTCCAGCAAGTTTTAACCATTGTGCAGTTGGGCCTCCTTGCCCTCCATGCCAGATCATTCTTTGGTCACAAATTACCATTGTTGAGCAGTTACAATTTGAATTTCCCCTTCACTAATGACATGGACAGATTTGTGTCCCCAGCTCACAGTTGCCTGACAGGTCTTCTGTCTCCTTTCTCAAAAACACTCGTCTTCTCCGTTTCCCATTATCAGTTTTTTTCTCTGTCAGATCCTCTTTACCTCTTTAAGTCTAGTTATAACAGAATTCTTAGCTTCACCTACTCCTTCTCATTCAGTTCTTGTCCTTCTGTGCATTTCTTACTAGAAAGTTTCCATAACAGCACAAAAGACACAGGATTTATTGTCCATGGTAACATCCAGTTCCTTCATTTTATCAGATGAGAGGAAATAGGAACAACGTGAGAGAAGAATTAGAGATTCAGATTATTTTATCCTTAACTCCTTCTCTTAGTCCTGTACAGATAAAAACCTGCTGAATTCTCTGTGAGACTGTCTTCCCGCAAGTGCAGTTTGTTGAGACTGAGAAGGTCCAAAATGTGGATATGTGATAAATAATCAAACCCGAAGTTTACCACAACTGACTTTATTTTTTTTTTTTTTGTCCTGGTTTTAAGTTTCATTACCGAAAATGGCTAACCTACTTTATGTGAAGTTTCCCAAAGTGCAGAGTGAGAAAACATGTCATGCAAAATTTCATGGCAAACTGTCTAAATTGAAAGCAACAGAAAACACAGTCTTAAAGTGAAAGAGGTTGAGCAACCAGAAAAAGCAGTACTCAAGAAGTCTGCCTGTAGTGCATACTTATTATATACTATTACAATAATATTACTTGGAAATTGTGTTGTCTTGGCAACTCATTTACCTTGAATTCTTCAACAATAATACCCAAGGCTTCATGTCCAGCTTTTCTCATGTCTTCTAACTCCTGCTTATGCTTCTCCTGTATAAAAAACATTGAAACATTATATGCAACGTAGACACCTGACATTACAATTGGGAGAGCAGATTTTCCTAATTTTTGGTATCAATCAAGAAGAAATGAACGCATCTTGGCTCTTTAGATATTATGTATATGCTCATTTCAAGTTGGTTCTAATATTAAACTTATTTTTATGTCTAAATTTTAGTTTATTAGTCCCCAGATAATTCTAAATGGTTCTCCAAATATTTTTTTTAATTTTCTTTGATTTTTTTTCTGGTTTCTTGGTATACCTGTGCATGGCAGGAATTCCAAACCACTCTCTATGAAAATGTAGTTTACTGCCTATATTAATAAAAATTTGAAATGGACTAGTATCATATTCATCATCCTTAGAAGACCACACCCTTTTCCTACTAATTACATAGCTCTTTTTATCTTTTTTTTTTTTTTTTTTACTCTTAAGGTTCCCAGGAAAATGTTCTTGCATAAGACATCCTGAATATGTTTTTCAAATAAAGCTCTACTGTTTACTTTTTATTTAATTCACAGTATTATGTAAGAAGAACATGGACAGGAACATTCTAATATTTTTGCCTTTACATGAAAACACTTGCCTGTGGCTTGCTGTCTGGGTCTGCAATGTGAACACCATTAGATTCTCATCAGCATTTTGTGCTTATCAGTAAGCAGCCCCACTGTTTTCAAATCACCGATTGGTAAGAAGATAAAAAAACTTTTCCTCCTTCCTTCTTTGCTTCAAGGATCAAACTAGCTAGTACAGCACATCATCAGTGCTTTACATCAGCTTGGAAAACTGATGCAGAAAGCAGAAAGGCATTCATTGGGGCAAACCATACACACCTTACACTACATGTTTATTGCTTTTTGGATAGAATTAAAGTTGAAATTAATTGATACAATTCTACGTTATCTAAGATCTGTTTATTTGAAATAAGCAAAACCTAGTGTCTAACAAACCATGCTCAACTTATAACACCATTAAAAAAAAATCAATTAATCTGTCTGCAACTCTATATTTGATTAGAGGTTTCTGCTCTGTCATTCAGTTCCCTTCTCCTGCAAGGGCTATCTTAGCAAAAAGTCTGAAATTACAGCAATGCAAACTTCTTATCATTGCCCCAATTATAATAAGACATTCAGATTCTCTTGAATACAAGAGAACAACTAATCTGAAGCAGAATGGAAGACAGAACTATTTTGACGAGTAAATAAACTACTACATCAGATAACAATGCACATCTGGGTACATCGGTTTAGTCACATTGTGATGCACCACAAACTAGTTAAACTCAGATGTTACATATGGAAAAAAAAAAAAGAAGTGATGAGCTGGAAATATTTTTACAGTACGAAACTACAGAATTGGTGTAAGGAGGAAAAATATGATCCAGTGCTTAGCTCCAAAACTTCACAAATCATTAACAAATACGTCCCTTTAAAAAGTGAACATGGGGGCAAAAATTAAGAAAAATGTAATTACTATAGTAGCATATCCTGGATTCACAAACGTGAAAAGAGAATTATATAGGAAGAGGGCGTTAATGGTCATTAAGTATTCTAGCTGAAAAAACAACCCCAAACCAACAAAATCAAAACTGAAGAAAAAGCATTCCATGTTGAAAAAAAACCTTTAATTGAGAAGAGCAAATGAAAACAGTAAGATTTCCATCTGAGACCTGTCACAGAATTAGCTTGAATGGAACAATGAGACATAGTGGATCAAGTGTGTTGACCAAGGAAGTAACATATTTAATTCTAAAAAAAGTACAGCACCTCTCAGTAGCATTAACAGGCAAATCAAGCCACATAGCAAAAAAAATTGCAGTTTGTCCTCTTATAATCCATGCTCAAGTTTTGCAGAATTAGTGACTCGTTCAAAGTCATGCAAACTGGTAACACAAGTTGAAGCATCAACACCAAGGTATAACTACCAACATGAAGATTCCATCCAACACTTTTTACAGTACTTACTTTCTTAAAATATTTCCTAGAGTAAAGGAAAAGATTCATTAACAAAGAACTAATAGTAAGGCATCAGTTTTGCTTGGGTCAGGTCTAGCAATCAATTTCTCCACCAGAATTAGAAGAGAGAATGAAAGGCCACTATTACAAGCACACAGACAAAACGTTGAAGGTCACCTTGCGATGCTCCCCCCAAGTAAGGGCTTCATCCAGCCTGATGAACACCACATTGCCTTTTTTCTGTGTCTATTGGCAAGATTTTTCAGCTAAGACAGCAGGCCTATAAGTTTAGTTCTTTTAACTTGTAAAGGTGCATTTCAATTGTTTTGAGGATAGGTGGCCTTTTCTTCTGAAAGTCTGTAAAATATTGTTTCAGAATCTTATAGATACATCACTCAAATAATGTGTGCTTGGTCCTTTTAATATCCAATAAGAAAAAGACCCGAAGTCACTTTAAGTAACACATTTTGGTAGTGTACGCATTGATTTACTGTTTAACATGTTCCTGAGTTTCATGATTTGGCCATGAACACAACAGAAGCATTCCAAGAACAGCAGCATACTGATTTGATGAACAATGGTCATGTCAGTCCTTCACAAATCCTCAATAAAATGTGTACTTTCCATAGGAAAATTAGTTCAATGAATTGACATAACTACTCTTCGAACTACTACTCTGCTTGCAAGAAAGAAAAGGGAAGTTCTGTGAAAAGTTCTGAATGGCGTAGACCCGAAATTAAAATGTAATATTCAGATTTCCTATCAAACGGGTAAGAATTTTTGTGCTTCCTGCCTCTTGTAGAATTCTCCTGCACGGTTTGTATGACTTTGGAGAGGTTTTTTAAGAATGTTGTTGTTCCCTTCTTTTTTAAATGAATGCTTTTAAGAAAGGAATCAAACATGAGTTGAGAAGTTTGAAATTTAAGTAAAATAATCTTCAGAGGACTTTCACTCCTTCTCCTTGTGCCTTGTGATGGACAGAAGCTCACAACAGAACAAGGACAGTAACTAAACATAAATTTGGAAGAGAGAGGGGTTTATTTTATTTTGTGATCAAAATCTTAATCATTCCAGAGAGCATGAGGCATTCTTTATGGATATAGTATGAAAGTAACAGGCAACTCATTGCTCAATGGTTACCAGTGTTTGTATTTTTTCCATTTTGCGATTCGCATATGAGGAAACATGTCATCGTGAATAATGCATGCGTAAGAATACATGCTTTAATGCTAGCAAGTGTATGTGCCTTCAGAAATACATCCAATAAAACTACAATGATAAGGACGAGAAGAAGATCGAACCTCGAAAGGTTTCCTACAATCTAAAATCCAAGTGACTCCAGATTCTCCTTTTCTTTTGTTAGGCCCCTGTGAATCAAATCACCATAGAGGCAGATGGATCCAAATGCCGGGTGAGCTTCCGAGAGGTGCAGTTCCCAAGGATGCTGTGGGGCAGAGAAGCCTTCTGAAGTGGCTGTGACGGCAGGAAAGGCGACTGACCCGCCGCCATCCAGCTGCTTGTCACTGCCCGCCAACTGCATTAGCATTTCTTTTAGATCTTTTTACTGAATTGCTTCCTAAATTATTTCAGTTTAAGTGAACGATTGTTAGCATAAACAGTTTAAACAAGGGTCTTTATTAACATCCAACATTTTGACAGAAATGCAGAGCATGTCTTTGCACATACTGGGAAGTGTAAGGGTAACACCTCTCAACAGAGTACTACGTAAGATCCACATTATGAGGATTTGTGAGGCCTGATGGGGGAAGAAAAGAGAGTAAAGACCTCAAACTTATTTTATTTCATTATAGTTACTTATCCTTAAGTTGATCTATTTTTCTTCTAACTTTTTAAGGGGCAGACTGTCTTGAACTGTTGGGGAAAAACGTCACTCACAGACACTGCACAGGTTCCCTACAAACCTTTCACTCTGACATGCCTGCACGTCAGATATACCGTAACAGCAATAAATGAAAGCTTACACAAGGGAAGAAAAAGGTACTTGCTGCCTCACTTTCTTGTCATCTAATTCAAAGCAACCGCAATTCTTTTCAGTATAAAAAGTAGATGCTTAGAAAAACTATTTTTTGTCAGTGCTCCCAAGACGTATCACAAACAGCATCCAAAAAATGAGACTTGATACTGCAAATTAGGGCCACCAAACACAGTCACCTGAAAAGGAAGCAACTGGCGACGTATCAAAGTTATCTTTTGATAATAATCAGTCCACAACAGTAAACAGCATTTCTTCTGTCTTCTATAAGGCTGTGGCATCTTCAGAATTAGCTGCAAATCCAAGCCAACACCTTAGGAAGTGATGTACTCTCTTCCCTCCTAATTTCTGTACTGATGCAAAAAAGGCAAACCGTAGTTCCCTGCTAGCAACCAAATTAGAAGACATATTTCAAATCCACTTTACAGAGTTTTGATGTATAAAATTACATCATTAAGACTTTTCATATTGGACTCAATTGTTTCAATCATCAAGATTTTCCTTACACAAAGATTATCATATCTCTTTTTCTTTCAAAGCATAATTTAAAAAAAAAAAAAAAAAAAAAATTTTAAAAAAAAAAAAAAAAAAAAAAAAAATTAGTATCATAATGATTCTGTTAAGAAACTGGTAACTTCTCATCTGAAGACATACTTTTCCTCCAATTTACCCACATATAGAGAAAAAATATTACTGAACACAACAGTACTAAATCACTGAAAATTGGAGTTAAATATGATGAGAAGCAATCCATAATGGCTAATTAATATACACACTAGAGTGTGCTATTGTATATAAAATACAGATGGGTCACTGTTTCTGTTGATGTGAAATAAGAATCTGAGCTTTCCAGAACTAAGACACAAGTGTGCCTTCCAGGTCTACAGCAAAGTAAGTAATTTCACGTGGATAATATCACCAACACATCCTAGTGAAAGACAGAGCTGAGAAGCTAAAAGACAAACATTTTTATAGGAAGGGAAGAAAGATTTCAGATTTCCCTGTATAACCACAAGAACATGCAGCATGCACAACCTTAAGCTCACCACAAGAACCAAGGACACGCTACCACTTATTTTATCCAAGTAAATATCATTGCTTACCTGGAATATATAACAATAGACTACTTTGAAGTGAATAATGGAGTGACGTAGCGAGCAAATTTTCATGAACAACTTCCTAATACAGTGACGAGGACATTTCCTGCTGAGTTAGAACTGAGCTGAGTGAGTGTGAATGGAACAGTCTGCTGGGAGACCTTCTGACTGATTAAATGTGAAAAACTATGTAAAGCAAACGCTGTGGAAGAGCCTGAACATGCCCAAAACTGAAGCATAATTATAATTCCCATATCACATGTAACGAAATTCTTCAAGCATTTGCAGTAAATAAGATGGATCTCTACCCTGTCACATTTAAGACCTTAATATTGTGTCAAGAACAACTACAGTTTCTATCTGCTCATTTATTCTACAGGATGCAAATACAGACACTATCCACTGAGGGGGTTATTAAACAGGAAAAACAAGAGCTAACGCACATGCAGAACAATCTGTTAATACGTGCTAAGTGTTCTTAGTATTAATACACATTTTTGCTAGCAAAACTTATGATACGGTAAAGAGCACAATACATTTGAGTCATGAAGCCTCTTCTGACTGCCCTCAGGTTTCTAAAACATTATATAGATAGTAACTCCTCTGGGATAGAGCTACAACTACAACTACAGCACCCAACAAAGAGGAAGTCAGGGAAAAAAAAAAATAAATAAATAAAGGAGGCCTGTATGGGTGAACAAGTTGCTCCTGGACAAGCTCAAACACCCAAAGGAAGCCTGCAGAGGGTGCAAGCAAGGACGGATAGCTTGGGAGGAATACAAAGAAACTTTGTATTGGAGCAGCCAGGGATCAGGTTAGGAAGGTCAAAGGGCTGACAGATTTACATATGGCCAGGGATGTCAAGGGCAAGAAGAAAAGCTTCTATAGGTACATTGGTGATAAAAGGAAGACTAGGGAAAATGTGGGCCCTCCCCAGAAGGAAACAGGAGATCTGGCCCATACAAATCTCATGGAGTTCAACAAGGCCAAGTGCAAGGTCCTGCACATGGGTTGGGGCATTCAAAGCACAAATCCAGGCTGGGTGATGAGTGAATTGAGAGCAGCCTTATGGAGAATGGCTTGGGATTAGTGGTGGATGGAAAACTGACTATGAGCCAGCAATGTGTGTGTTTGCAGCCCAGAAAGCCAACCGTGTCCTGGGCTGCATCAGGAGAAGTGTGGCCAGTAGATCAATGGGGAGGATTCTCCCTCTCTACTCCACTCTCACGAGACTGCCCCTGCAGTGCTGCATCCAGCTCTCGGGGCACAACATAAGACACAGACCTGTTTGAGCGGGGCCAGAGGAGGCCACGAAGATGCTTGGGGGGATGGAACACCTCCCTTGAGGACAGGCTGAGAGAGTTGGGGTTGTTCAGCCTGGAGAAGAGAAGGCTCCGGGAGACCTTAGAGCAAACTTCCAGGACTTAAAGGGGCTACAGGAAACCTGGGGAAGGACTCTTGATCAGGGAGTGTAGGGATAGGACAAGGGGTAATGGTTTTAAACTGAAAGGGTGGAGATTTGGATTAGATATAAAGAAGAAATTCTTCGCTATGAGGGTGGTGAGGCCCTGGCACAGGTTGCCCAGAGCAGCTGTGGCTGCCCCCTCCCTGGAAGGGTTCAAGGCCAGGTTGGACGGGGCTTTGGGCAACCTGGGCTAGTGGAAGGTGTCCCTGCCTGGGGCAGGGGGTGGGAACTAGATGATCTTCAAGGTCCCTTCCAACCCAAACCATTCTGTGAGTCTGTGAACTGTGCCAGGGCATCTTATGGCACTGATGCTTTCTTACTTCCCCACAGAATCTAAATGATGGAACCTAAGAGCAAGAGAAAACAAAGAAGAAAGAGCAAATAGAGAAGAATCCCAGGGAAGCTGACAAAAAAAACGTTTCCATTAACCAACACTGTAAGCGTGAAAGGAATTCTTATCTTCGTTAGGACATTCCCATGTCTTTTATCTCAAAAGCATCAGTCTTCAGATTAAATTCCACCATTGTTCATAAAGAACAAAATATTAACTTTGAAAGGGTTGCCAGCTGTCATCAATAGCTACTGATACTGAAGCCAGTATAATGCCCAACACAATTTCACATATTACATATATTTAAAAATATATTAGTATATACGTATTACTGTAGTATAGTATACCATCCCTGTCAACTTCAATCATTGAGAACCACAGTCATATTTACCAAGCTCTAATCTACTCGCTCCTTTGTTTTTCCTCAAAACTTTTCCACAGAAAATACTAAAATGAACTTGCTATTCTAATACAAAGCAAACAACAGTGGGGTGCTGCAGATTTATAGACCTATCACAGGTGAACTCTTCCAAAGGACCCATTGCCTACAGTTCACTAGAGCATATATGCTGTTTTCCAATATTTATTCTGGATCCAACCTTTTACTCCTTGTTTCAAACATATGAAACTTCAAACCTCACAGTGAATAGTAATCAAACTCATCGTTTATAGTGACAAAACCATAATCGAACTGAAAACTGCTAACATTTTCATCTGCAGCTTTATTAACCTTTGAGAAGCCATCAACCTATGTTTTAGAAATATAACTAATTTAAATAATGCATATTGAATTTTCATAACGATGTTCGTAGCACATTCCTCCAGGACAGCTTTAGTCTTTTCATGTATGTTTAAAACCCAAGGTGACTACAAAGAAACTTGACACTCAGTCCAACAGCTTCAAAAGCACGTAGGCATGCTTAAGGCACGTTAAGCGTGAATTAAAACTTAAGATAAAATTCTAAAAGACATAAAGTAACAAGTCATGGCATCATTGTATGTAAAGACTCTAAGATTAACGTATCTTTGAACTTTTTCCAGTGTGGTAAAAGAATAAAATTGTTTTCATCGTTCCTTGTTTTTGCAGTATAATGTAATCAATCCTATTTATGACAAAATCAACAGAAAAAGAAGTTACATCTTTATATTTGAATCTCCTTTTCATTTTCAGAATCTGAACTATTTTCTTTGTCTCTTGATAAAAGCTCAGGAAGCAAACCTCTTCTTCTAATCTTAACTCATTTTCTGGTTTCTAAATACATTTTGGAACACTAAAAATACTCCAAAGCAGACATACAATCTGAAAACCAGCTGATCAACAGCTATTTTCCCATCAAAGTACAAGCAAAGCAGCTCCAACACGAAGTGGTTGCCATATTTATTCAGGAATTACAAATGCTTTTTCATTTGTTTCCTGAAGACAATGGATGACTGGCAGGATGAACAAAATGACAGAACTTGCAGGACAACCAGAGACACAAATAATCGTCTTTTCATCAAGTTGTGGTATTTGTTCCATTAGAAAGGTGACAAGAATTTAGATTAGAAGACAAAATGAACAACAGTTTGGGAAACTGAGCATCAGGGATAATACAAATAGAAGTAAAACGGGTACTGAGGAAATGACATCAAAGCCTTATACAGACTGGCTCAGCTGAAGATCTGCAAAACAAGCTTCTTTTGACCTTTGTGTTCAAAAGAGGTTTATGAAATAAAAACGAACACTTAGAGCATATTGCCCGACCCAGAACGTAAACCGCATCTGCAATTTACTCCAACATTGCATCCAGAAAACTGCTGTCAAATTGTCAACTTCTAGATTAATCACAGAATACCAGGTTGGAAAGGACCTCAAGGATCATCTGGTCTAACCTTTCTTGGCAAGAGCACCGTCTAGACAAGATGGCCTAGTGCCCTGTCCAGCTGAACCATAGAAGCGTCCAGCATTGGGGAATCCACCACTTCCCTGGGGAGACTATTCCAGTGGCTGATTGTTCTCATTGTGAAAAATTTTCCTCTTGTGTCCAGCTGGAATCTTCCCAGGAGTAACCTGTACCCATTACCTCTCCCCTTTTCGGTGTGACTCATTGTAAAAAGGGAGTCTCCATCTTCTCTGTAGCCATCCTTTAAATACTGGAACATGGTGATAAGGTCTCCCTTGAGCCTTCTCTTCTCAATGTTGAGCAAACCCATTTCTCCCAGCCTTTCCTCCCATGGCAGGCTGCCCAGCCCCCTGATCATCTTTGTGGCCCTTCTCTGGGCCCTCTCCAGCCTGTCCACATTTTTTTTTTTATTTTTTTTTTTATATAGCAGGGACCAGAACTGAACACAGTATTGCAGGTGTGGCCTGACAAGCGCTGAGTAGAGTGGCATAATGACTTATTTGTCCCTGCTGGTGGTGCCTTGGTGATGCAACCCAGCAACCCATTGGCTTTCTTTGCCGCTGCAGCACAACTGGTCTCTCATATTGAGCTTGTTCACCAGGTCCCCCAGGTCTCTTTCCACAGAGCTGTTCCCCAGCCAGGTAGATCCCAGCCTGTGCTGCACTCCTGGATTATGTTTTCCCAGGTGCGAGACCTTACACTTGCCCTCATTAGCCCACTCTTCCAGCCTATCCAGGTCTTCCTGCAGGTGTTTCTCCCTTTCCCCACTTACGTTTGGTATAATCAGCAAACTTCATCAGGGTACACTTGATCCCATCATCCACTCATGAAGATATTAAACAGCGTTGGACCCAATATCAATCCCTGGGAGACCCCACTTATGACAGGTTGCTGGTTTGAAAAATAATTATTTCCTACCTCCCTCTGGGTGCAGCATGTCAGCCAGATCCCTACCCATCACACACACCACTTGTCCAGACCGTAAGGCATCAGTTCCTTTCTCTAGGAGGAGGCTGTGGGGAACTGTACCAAAAGCTGTGGAGAAATCCAGGTAGGCAATGTCCCCCGCTCGTCCCACATCTACCGAGCAGGTTATTCTGTCATAGAAGGAGATCAGGCTTGTCAATCACAATTTACCCTTGGTAAATCTGTGCGGGCTTTTCCCACACACTTCATTTCGCACACTTCATTTCCCTTGTGATAGCCCCCAAGAGGATGTGTTCCATAACTTTCCCAGGGATTTAAGACAGACTGGTAGACCTGTAATTGCCTGGATTCTCCTTTAAGCCCTTCAGGGGAGGCATTACCCTTCCACCAGTCTTCTGGGACATTCCCCAACCTCCACGACTCCTCAAAGATTATGGAGAGTGGTGTCGCAATGTCAATCAACTCCCTTCACACCCCCGGGTGGATAATGTCAGGCCCAATTGATCTGTAGGGGTCAAGCTCCTGTAATAGTTCACATACCAACTCTTCCTTCACTGATGGTGGGTCTTGTGTTTGCACTGACCTGGATTTTTGTTACCAAGGCCTGGGACCCAACAATGATGGTAAAATAGAGATGAAGAAAGTGTTGAAAACCTCTGCCTTTTTAGTGTTGGTGACTAATTCACCTCTCCTGTTTAACAGCGGGTCAGTACTGTCCTCCTCCTTCTGCTTGTTGTTTATGTACCTGAGGAACCCTTTCTTGTAGTTTTTGACCTCTCTGTCCAATTTCAACTCAAGCTGAGCTTTTGCTTTTCTACCTGCATCTCTGCACACACTGGCAATGCCCTTGTAGATCCCAGGGGTATTCATCTGCTTTTCCACCTCTGGTACACTTCTCTCTTGGTTTTGAGCAGACTCAGAAGCTCACAGTTAAGCCAGTAGGGTCTCTTGTTCTGCCTTCTTCCATTACCTTTAGAGTGGATAAAACGGTTTTGTTCATCAAGGAGAGTGTTCTTGAATATCTCCCAGCACTTGCTAGCTCCTTTATTCTCCATGGAAGGTTCTCATAGAATCCCTCCCAACTGAGCCCTGAGAGAGCTCTAAAACCTAAAAATCTTTGTCTTAGTATTAACCTTCGGTGTGCTCGGCAGGATCCCAAACTCCACAATATTGTAATCGCTGCAGCTAAGGCTATCGCTAACTGAGATATTACAAAGCAAGTTTTCTTGGTCTGTGAGTAGCAAGTCCAGCATTGGCACATCTAACATTTGTATGAGGAAGCAGTCCTCTACACGTTCCAGGAACTTGATGGATGATGTGTGAGCTGCTTTATTGTTCTTCCAACAAATATTAAGTTGTTGATTATTTGTTTTACACACCTGACAAATTCCTAACTCATCTAAGCAAGCAGGGGGGAAAAAAAAAAAAAGCCCCAACAATCCAAAGAGACATAAATCACACCTTAGCAAGAGAGAACAAAAAAGTAAATCAAGAAAGCAGGAGAACTAATTTCTCCCTTATTTTAAGATACTATAGTAGTACTATGGTTTCTGAAGGAAAGGGTTTGTTGCCTAACTTCAGAAAAATTCCAACTAGAAGGAAGCGTTCCCCACAGTCCAGAAAAAGGTACCCAAATCACAGCTACAAATATTTTATAAGTCCTTCTCACTTCTTGTTGTGTATCTTCAGGAACTAGTCATGCAGTTCCACATTCTGAATGACTACATTTTGCTTACTGTAAAACCTCACATACACCATAGATATGTTGCATGGTATGAGTTCCCATTGTAACAAGGCAGATATATTTAAAAAAAACCAAAAAATGTTATATTCCATACAACAGCGATTTAAGTTTACAGTAACTGATACTCTGATTAGCTTAACATTTAAAATACCGCATTAATCAGATTTTTCGTTCAGGCATTCCTGGCCCTGCCCTTAATTGCTAATGTCTTTTTGCTGGCAAAGAGGCAGGCCAGATTGGAGTAAAATATTCCACATAATTCAGTCTGGGGAGTATCCCCTGGATTTGAGTTATGACTTTAGTGACTGGGAGTGGGCTATTTATTTTTCTCAGTTTATGACCAAAGTATTAAATCATAAAATCACACAATCATTCAGGTTGGAAGGAACCTCTGGAGGTCATCTAGTTGAACCCCCTGCTGAAAGCAAGACCAACACTGAATTCAGACCAGATTGTTCAGATTCTTGCCCAGTCAGACCTCGAAAACCCCCAAGGATGGAGATTTCACAACCTCAACGGCTAAAACGTCCCAAAGCTTATCTTCATCAAAAAAATATTTTTTTTTCCTTGTACCAAATTAAAACTGAATTTATCACTATGTCCACTTGTCCTCTTGCTATGCATATCTGCAGAGCCTGCCTGACTCCATTTTCATGGCAACCTTGTAGGTGAGAGCGGTCAGTGTGAGGTTAATGGTTGGACTGGATGATCTTCAAGGTCTTTTCCAACCTAGATGAGTCTGTGATTCTGTGTTGGACATCTGTTATTAGGTTCCCCCTAAGCCTTCTCTTCTCCAGGTTGATGTCAAGATACCCAGTGTCCACTGCATTCCTCTCATCCACAGTCCAGGTGTTTCATCACAGAAGGCAATGAGGTTGGTCAGGCATAATTTATCTTTTGGTAAATCCATGTTGGCTATTCCCAATTACCACCTTCATGTGTCCAGAAATGGCTGCCAAGAGCACACGTGCCATGATGTTCCCAAGGACCATAAGGCTGGCAAGCTTGGATCCATACGTCACCCTTCCTGTCTTTTTCCGTTAATCTCAGACTTTCCTCAGTTTCTGAGTTGATACGGAACTCTCTCATAGTGACAGCCAGTTCTTTCACCACCTAACTAAACCAGTCTGCTCTCCTGAACTCCATGCTCTGAAACTGCTCATTTTTATAAATGACAACCTCACCTCTTCTTCCGTGCCTTTTTAATTAGCTGATATTCATCATCCATACTAGAGATCCAGCCACACCAAGTACTCCAACTCATCGCAGTTATTTCAAAAATGTCATAGTTCGGCCTCTGCACATGGAGCTCTAGCTCCTCCTGCTTCCTTCCCAGATTCCCTGCTTTGCATACGCACATTTGGCACGGGCCCCTGAAAATCTATTCAACTTTTGTGTCGCTTGATGAGTGGGAGTCTGGTTTTGGTTATTTCTTTCACCAGCTCCCACCTCTGAGATGACTAAACTCAGACTTCTCAAACATAAATACATGTTAAACTTGTACGTGAGAGAAGAAGGATAGTCTTGCTTCCCAACTTTGCAAGCAACACATAAGATGGATAAGACATGACAGTATTTAGTTCCTAAGTTCATGTTTAAGAACTTTGGCTTGATGAGCAAAGATGATGACAACCTTTAGTGGCTTGTCATCAGTGAAGTTCCAGTTGTACAGTATTTGTAACAACCAAACAAACCATAAAAAAGAAAAAAAACCCACAAAACACCAAGAAAACCTCCACAAACCACCACCCCCCTACTTTGGAGCCTAGATACAGACCTAGGCATCTAAAGAGCATTCCCGAGTGAAAACTGGAACCTGCATTTGTTTATTTCTCTATTTTATTTACTGTGAAACACCAATATCATTGAACTAAAAGCAAAACTACTTACTCCAGAGAAAAGTTACATTTCTGGGAGTGGGGTGTTTGGAAAATCTGATTAATCTATTGAAAGGATAATATATTTAATCTATTCTCTTCATCCAACCAAGGAATTGTCTTAAATCACAAAAACACCAATATTTTTTTTTTTAAGCCAGAACCCATCAGATATAACATTCTGAAAAGTCATTGACTGAAACTGACTTACTTAGAGGTAACTAAAAGCTATTACAATGTTGGGTTTTAATTGTTTTGTTATTCTCATTGTTTGTTTTTAATTTAATTGCAAATTGAAAAACACATAGACCTGTTAGATTTTTAAAAGTACAGATAATTAAACTATGTCATCTAATCCATTTTTAAAAAATGTTACTACTGTAGAAATTGACCACAAAAGGCAAATAGATTCATACAGCTAAATATTCACAAATTTAAATCTGTAGTGACAACAACAAAAATAGACCTGTGTTTTTCAAAAGGTACTCTAAGAGGAATAAAACTCAAGATTCTTGACAGCGATGTGGCTATTTATTTTACCCAGTTCACTTACTTCTTGATGATATCAACATTTAACAAAAAAAAAAAAACAAAAAATGTAAGAAAGATTCTTAAAGAAATAATACTATTTCTTTTGTGACAGGAGTAAAGATTTTTAGAGCAGAAGACCAGATTATTAACTGAAGAATGAAACATGCAGTTGAGGACAACATTAGAAAAAAAATATTTAAGTCAAATCTACCCTTCAGCTGAAACTTACTTACTTTGGTTGAAGCTGTACGTGGATACGAAAAGAACATTCCCACTACAGAAAGTCTTCAACAGGAAAAAACTGGGGTTAAAAAACACCTGCCTAGCAACTTCTCTCCTACCCAAACAAGGAACAGAAATAAAGTGACATGAATGGAATTATCATGGATAATTTTTTGTCTTCTTAAGAGTCTTCCCTTTTCCCATTGCCCCAGTTGGAGAACTGCACTCCTATCGGAGACGTGCACAGGCATACCTTTGAGGCAGTGACTGACTTTTCCATTACTGTGTCTAACACTCATTCACTGTCTAGATCTTTTTCCACTTTGCCACTATATTGTTTCCAGAATACACTCTTCCCCACCTCACTCCTCCTTCCCTCTAACAATGATAAAACCATGGTTTTCATCTTTGACATTTTTTCTTTGGACAACAGTAACTCTCTCCACAGCTCCTTTCTTTAATCTATTCAATATGCTGTAACTAAAAACCAAACCAAACCAAACCAACCACCCCACCAACCAAAAACCAAAATGCCACCCAAAAACCCCACAGCAAAAAAAGAGAAAGAACAGAGATCACACTTTTCACCCCCCAAAAAATCAAGAGTAGGACAAAACACTAACAGCAAGAACCCTCAGGTTGCTGAAAAAGCGAGGGGGACATGTAAAGGGATTATAATTTGGACACAAATATAACTTCCTCTAAACTCTACAAACTAAGACCATACATACACCACCCCTTACTAGAGTCCCTTGGTTCCTTTCGACAAGCCAGCTGGCAGGGATGCGGAAACAAGCTCATGTTTTCTTTGTTGTATAAGACAAATTAAAATGTAAATAGATTTTAAAAGGCTGTAGCATTAAGACTGAATTTGACGGAAAGTTTTAGCTGTATTTTAACCTTGTTTGAAACTTCTTGGTATTTTACACTACGTCAGACCTCCCACAAATTGGCTAATCCAGATGAGAAAAATCATGATTAAGACACGTTCTTGTTCTGAGCGGCTCCCCTCTTCAGAGGGGCACAAACATTGCTTACAGTAAGGCTCTTGGCTAAAAGTCTTTTCAAAAAGTGAAAGCAAATCCTGCAGGAATATTCCTCAACTGGATACATGCAGATTTATTAAGCATTTATTTATTTATTTATTTAGACTGGAGGCCACAGTCTAAAACCTAAACTTAGTGCAGCAGAGCTTAAAAATACAAAATATCAAAAAACGAATTAAAAATTGTCTCTTCCTTAAAAAAAAAAATACTTCTGGGTTTCTATTGTGCAATGGGAGATTGATTGCCATTATCATGGCAGTGATTGGTACATAAGATAATTTAATTGGTGGTGACAGAATAGGAATGTGTTGAAAGCTTATGAAATACTGTCACAGGAATTGCAACATGTCTCTAAGAGCTGCTATTTTTATTTAATAAATACCCAGTTCTCAAAAGAATGTGCAAGTAAAGACAGACAACCTTGATATAAGAAGGGGGACAAGTGCAACTAGACCCTCCTCCACGTGGCAACTATCTCATGAAAATATTATGAGATATCTTCAGATTACTGTAGTTTTTGTTACAGGATAGCAACAATATTCTCTTTCTCCCCGCACATGAGATGTCCACTGCGTTTTTGGCTGAATACCATAAAGCCCTAAATAATTTTCCTCTATTAACACTGTCACCATTATTTTTTAGTAAATAACAACAACATATCTAAAACCTGCTTAATCTAGTTTAAAACAATAACACTAAATGTGGCAAAATGACACATGGATAAAATGAAACTTTACAAGCAATGGGTCCAAGTCCCATTCACTGAAGCAGCTTCTTTCTGGCTGGTCATCAAGAGATTCTGTGCAGGTAATGAAATTCCCAGGTGGCAGAGATATGATCACACTCCATATGAAGCCCAGGAGTTGTTCTGCTCTAGCGAACAAAACTATATTTTTTTCTACTTACAAGGGGAAGTTCCCAAATGCAGCAGATCCAATGGAAGCGGTAATAAATACTAAAAAATAATACTTGATAAACACTGGAAGACTCAAGAAGGAAGGAAGGAGAATAAAATCTCCCTAGCAGCTAGATTCATCATAATCCAATACAGATTTTCTTCTGTTCAAGACATCAAAAATGTCAATGAAAATTGCAAGTGCTACATAAAAATAAAAAGCATGAGATTAAATATTCCTTAAGGAAACAAGCATCAAGTGTCTTCTTACTTAAAGTAATTGCAAAAATTACACTATTGTAGAACTCTAATAATACCTTCTTAGTAGTTTTAAATAGTTATTAAATAGTACAAAGAGTTGTATCTGGGTTTGGGGTTTTTTTGGGGTGTGTTTTGGTTTTGGTTTTTTTTAACAAAAAAGATTTCATAAAACAGTGCCCCAAAAGCAGGCAACAAACTGAAACGCTGCCTGAAATTATGGTTTAGTTCAAAGATGGAAATGGCTACCTCCTTTTCTTCTTTATCACTAAACAAGAAGGATCTTCAATAATAAAAATTACTTTTCCAGTTACACAGTTTGAATATAAAGGAGGTCCAGAATAAGCAAGAAATAATAAAAAAAAAAAATAAGATCAAACTCTTAGCTTCCTTCTTAGCTTCCCTGAAGTTATGTAGCCTTATTTCCAACTCTCGACCTAGCGATGAATGGAAGTTTGCTTTTCAATGACACGCTAAATACTTATCTCAAAACCCAGACAATACCCTCAGTCCTTTGAAAGCCTAACACAGGAACTTGGATTGTGCTCCCTACATAAAAAAGAACCACATTAAGTGCAGAATTACTAACTAATACTATTCTTAATATATTGAAACATATTATAAGACATGAAGAAATTGAAAACTGCTCTCAGTCCTTTATCACAGTATCTTGGATTATTTTTTAAGCATTCATCAGACTTGCAGGTTCATATTTTAAGTGTTTATTTCTGGAAATTAACATTGATCATCCTAAACAATCATTAGCTTGAGGATGCTTACATTTGTAATGCATATCCAAAACCCAAAATATTGTCTCTCTAGCAATACATTTAAAGCAGTAGGTTTATTTTTAAGGAATTACATAGGACTAGGAAAGTCTGGTTTATCTCAACATCCTTCAGGTTTAAGAACAGATGTTCTACTTTTCATTAGTGTCAGTTTTCTTCAAATGATAAAACTTCAGCCAAGAAAAGTAAAGAAGAGTTCTCAGTAGTTTAAGTACATGATTATTTCAAGTATCACATGCTGTTCTGGACCTTTTAAGCCTTTAATGAAAAAAATTATACAAGTCTCAGCAGCAAAATTTTATTTTAAAAGCAGGAACAGTGAAGTAACTAAAAGTAATTAGTGCCACTATGGCTATCTGTAAGCAGAATCAAAAATAAGAATATACACTAGAAAACTGCTTTGACCTTATAAACCCATATTTTTATTTGAAGGGAAAAAAAAAAAAAAAAGAGGAACAGCAATCTAGTTGTGTTGGTATATAATTAGAACTGACTTTTACCTTCCCTTATCTACTCCATCTCCCAAACATTATTTTACCCTTTCGTTTCTCATAACCAGATGGGCTTTTTAAAACCTTGATGATATACTGTTGCTATACTTGTATTATTGTAATCACCACAGTAACTAATACTTTACCACTGCAACTGCTTTCCCAGGAGCTATACAGAAATGACCCGTTACACACCTCTGCAGTAGTTTACAACACTAGTTATTTGTTGAAATTAAGATGCTACGCATTTTCCTACTACATTAAAATTTTGGCAGTTTACTCAAGTCAAAAGAGCCTAAAGCTTAAAAGCATAATTAATAAAGAAACTTCTAAGTTAACAGAGAATGCACAAGTAAATTTAGCTTTGACATGTAAGTCACGAGAGTTTTTCTTAGCTATTATTAACCTCCAGTGTACTAATTAGATTAGAATACATTTATATAAGTTGTTTAATACTTGACAAATTATACATTTCAACGGATCAAACTGTTCCAACGCTGTGTGTACTATATATAAATAAAATTTAACGCCGATTGAAGAAGTAAATTTAAAGATGTTTAAGTAATAGGTTAATTAAGCAATAAAAATTTTCACCAATGTAGTAAGCTGTATTGTGCAGTCATTTGTAGTTTATTAACGAACTATGACTCAAACAGGATTATTTTAGCAGTTAAAGGGCAGTGAAGGGACAATTCTTCAGAATTGTTCCCAAAATATCATCCTAATACTTGCTATGAGATGCTAGACATCTTATTTCTCCCAAGTATATAAACATGAAACACAAAAACGTTTATAAAAGTACTGACTGATTTTGACTAATGCTGGCTAAAATTTGGTATTTCGAAAGCGAGCAATGGTCTAGTACTCACAATAATTACACTGTCTCAGATGCCTCACACTGAGCACAAACAGGACTCAAGTGGATCCAGAGACATGGAGTTGCTTTGGCACTGTTCCCCACATTTTTTAAGAAAGTGCATGCCAAGTTACAGATAACTGACCTAGAAGTGTTGCCTTAACAGTACCATTATCCAACTTTTACTCGACATGGCTTTATGAATTTTGAGCACGTTTTGTGCATTTCCATTAGTCCCCAACAATCCAACAAGACCCTATTTCTACAAAAACAGAATTCTGGTGAAAATCTTCATGAGACAAGCTTGGTGGTAAAGAACTCCAATTTATCAGTGTTAAATATATCTGGACATTTCACAACCATCTCAGTTAGAATATCTATATTAAATAGGAAAAAGATGAATCATCCTGAACACACTCCCTGTGGATGGACAAGTGGAGATGTGCAGTAGCTGTAGAAGACTTGTGACACACTGACGTAAATTAGTCAAATGCATTTAAATAAACCTAAGATACCCTGGCACAAAACAGGTCAGGCCAGTTAGAAAGCAGTCAGGACAGGAATCTTGGTTCCAAAAAAAATTTTTACATCCATATACTGACACGCTAGAAAATCGAAAGTTGTCTTAAGTACAATTTCTTGCATATCTTTAAAAACAGAGAGCCAAGGGAGGGACATAACTGTAAAAGAATAAATACTAGGCACACTATAAGAGTGAATACTACAGAACCAGGCAAGTTAGGCATTCAAACTAAGAGCACAATAGTGTAATAGAGGTATATTTGAACAGAGCATATTTTTAAAACAAAATTATCATGCTTAGTCTTATACCCACTCTTCTAATCAATCATTCTGAAACAACACGATAACATAATTCATGAAAACAGAATTTAAGAGGAAAACATAAAGGCAAGGGAGCAGAATCTTTTCCTAACAGAAATTAAAAAAAAGGGGTTTTTTTTCCCCTCATACTGTGGAAAAATAATTTAGAGGAAAGACGACATCAAAACTGGGGGGGGGATTTAAAAAAAAAAAAAAAAAGCCAAAAGATAAACAGCTCTGAAATTATTAATTGAGACTTTGAATAAAAATGAGTGTCTTAAAGAAGAGTACATAGCGTAACATTTAAAAAAAAAAAAATTAAAAGGTGAAGAAATAAACGTGAGCTATCTGGCACAAACTTGAAAAAGAGGTGGGCAAGGGATTGTTGCCATATCCATAAATACATTTAACAGTTCAGCAAAGATGCATTGCTATCTGTGAAAGTGCCTTTTCTGAACACACCCCCCACACCCCCCCATTTTCAGTGTTCCATTATTTTAAACCCTGCTGTGACCTGTGAAATTTCCTGGAATCTCATTTATAAATTTAGTTGCTGGTACAGTAGATAACTTTTTTTTTTTCTTTTTTCACACCTATTTTTCGTTATTAGCATTCTGTCTCCTCTATGTCTGCACCTAAACCCAACCTAAATATTTTCTTAGAAGATGGTATTTAACAGGATGTAAGTCATATATTAGTTTTGTAAGAAAACATACATTTTCTAGTACTCCAGCCACAAAAAGCACCTACCTCCAAGACCTGTTTCCAACCTCCTGCAGAACACCTTTTCCAGAATCATAAATGCACTCTTCTGGAAGGAAAGCCCAGGAAGACGACGACAGAGTCTTTTATGTGAGAGAGCAGCTGGAACATGTGGAGCTCTGTTTTGGGGTAGGCGATCAGTAAAGAACTTTCAGGTCAAGGTCAGCAGGCAGACCAGCATCTGCCTGGTCTAGACCAGATGGTCTACAGGAAGATGATGTGGATGAGGAACAAGAAGCCACCTCACATTCACAGGCCCTGGGTCCTCATGAGGGACGTTATTCACTGGAGTGGCAACACAGCAATGCAGGAGATTCCTGGTGCACACTGATAACAAATTCCTAACACTGAGGAGCAATTTTTGAGGAACACTTTCAGGCCCGATACTTAAAAAATGGAAGGACTTTTTGAAGACCAGTGGCAGCCTGCCTTGGCTGAAGTGACCTTCAGGGGAAGGGAAGGAGCAGGGCAAAAAGCAGGATCACCACACTGGACTTCAGGAGAGAAGACTTTGGTCTCTTTCAGGGTCTGCTTGGAAGAATCCCATGGGATATAACCCTAGAAAAAGGGCTCCAAGACAGCCGGTTGCTATTCAAGGATTATCAGCTCCATGCTCAGGAATGGTCCATTGTGACAAGCAAGAAATCAAGCAAAAGCAGCAGGACAGCTGCATGGATGAACAAGAAGCTCCTCACTACACTCTGGTGTAAAAAAAAAAGTGTACAGGAGTTGGAATCAGGAGCAGATGACCCAGAAGGAACATAGAGCTGTTTTTCCAAGCATTTAGGGATGGTGTTAAGAAAAATCAAAGCCCACTTGGTTCTGAATCTGGCTAGGCACGTGAAAGGCTACAAGAAAGGACTTCACAAGAGTGTTAACAGCGTGAACCTGGTGCTGATTCAGGCAGGGGCCCTGGAGACAAAAATGCCTTCTTCAGCCCATTTTTTACTGGTAAGACTGGTCTTCAGGAATCTCAGCCCCTTGAGACTCAAGGGAAAGTCTAGAGCAAGAAAGGCAATCAGGTTAGGGAATATTAAAACAAGGTGAACTTAAACAAGTCCATGGTGCCCTAACAGGATTCAGCCACAAGTGCTGAGGGAACTGGCTGATGTCATTGTGATGCTCCTCTCAATTATCTTTGATTATCTCAATTATCATGGTGATCAGAGAAGGTTCCCAAGGACTGGAAGAAAGCAAATGTCATGCCCGTCCTCAAGAAGGGCAGGAAAGAGGATCTGGGGAATTTACAGGCCCATTAGCCTCACCTCAGTGCCCAGGAAGGTGATGGAGCAACCATTTCCAGACACATGAAAGACAAGGTTTGGTCATCATGGATTTATAAAGGGAAAATCATGATTAACCAACCTAACATCCTTCTAAGATAGGAGTGGTGGATGTTGTTTAGCTCTATTTTAGCAAGGTTTTTGACACTGTCTCCATAACATCCTTATAGACAAGCTCTCAAAGTACTGGTTAGATAAGTGGACAGTGAGGTGAACTTCAAACTGGCTGAACGCCTTCATCCAGAGGTTACAAACAGTGGCAAAAATCCACCTGGTGACAAGTGGTGTACCCCATGGGTTGATACTGGGGCCAACGCTAACCTCTTCTTTAATGGCCTGGATTTTGGGGCAGAATGCACACTCAGCAAGTTTGCTGGGAGGAACTGGTGATACACCCGATCACCCTGCCATTCTGTGGGTCCTTCCAGTTCAACGAAGGGAAATGCTAAACGCTGCACTTGAGCAGGAATAACTCCATGCACCAGTACACACTGAAGATCAAATGACAGGAAAGCAGTTTCACAGAAAATCATCTGTGGACAATGGTGGACAACTAGACCAACCAGTGTATTGATTACATGGCTCAGCTTGGTGTCAACCTCAAACTTGCTGAGGGTGTACTCAATCCCACTATGCAATTAATGAAGATAATAAATGGTATTGGTCCTAGTGTGGACCCTTGAGGGGTAATCACTTGTTACTGGTTTCCATCTGCACATCGAACTGTAACTCTTTGGATACAGTCATCCAGCCAATGCCTTATGAATCTGATAGTCCATACATCAAATCTGTATCTCTCCGATTTTGAGACAAGGATGTTGTGGCAACCATATCTCAAGAGGTCCCTTCCAACTGCCATGATTCTGTGAATGAATGTTTCAGACGGATTTTTTTCTACTTTGTCACAATTAATTTTAGAGCAGTATTTTTCAAACTAAGAACTGATATATAAGGGAAGCAAAAAGCTCACTATAAAGCATCATAGGAAAAATATACCATTGGGACAACTGCCAAATACCATCAGATCCTTTATGTGACTCACCTTTTGACTGATATTTATGAATTAATCGAAGTAGCACTGAGCTGACATGTCTGCTTTACAGCTAACGTTGCAATCAAAAGCAGCTGTCAGTCACAGCAAGACACCAGATATCATTTACTCCAGGCCAAAGACTCTGAATCAACTGTAAGTCTGCAGTTTGCATTAAGAAATACAAGACATTTAAAGATTTGAGAAATTTATGAAGGTTCTAGTGTGAATTCGCTAATTAATTCCCATTTAAAGTCCCAGGCAGATTGTATTAAAATTCCCTATGTTGTTTCTAGCGTCCATGTGTGGCAAAATTGAACTGGTCATTAGCACATAGCTAGCGTGCAAGCATAGAAGCAGTTATGTTTAACCTACTTCAATAGTTCAGAAACAGAAATAGGAAAGACAGCAAAACCGTATGGCATTTTTGCTGTTTAGACAATCCAGATATGTCAGTCACCCCTAAATCTCCAGATCCAGCTCAAGAAGAGAAAATGTTTCACAACTTATAGCTGAGTCCATATTTTCAACCCTCCTTCCCCGATCTGAAGTTAAGGTGAAATTTTTAAAAAACTAATTGAAACTGTAGCACAAAACAGGCTACAGCTATGGGTCGTGTTTTTTTTTCCCTATAAGCATTCTTCTACACTATCACCTTTCAGTAAAGGAAAACAGTAACTTTTCTCCTAGGTTTATATAGACATGCTGGGGAGAAAATCTCTCAGAAAAGCATAAATAATTTCTTTTCTTCAATCACCAAGTTCACATATTTGTTGTAGTAAAACACATCAAGGTATACTTAACTTGCAAGCAGAAGTAAATCTGTCAGCCCCTGATTCATCAATTTGTCTAGAATGGAGAAAATCTTTGTAGTCAAAATGATCAAAATTAATGTCAAAGGTTAACTGAAGTTTGAAGAGCGAGCACAATTACTTACGCTGTACTTTATTTTAGGTTCAGTATAATGGCCACAGACAAATTCTTGGATGTTATCTTCCATCACTATTTTCTTCCCCAAGAGCTACCCACACAAATAGAAGAATTGGTCTCTTTATCAAAACAGGATAAAGACATACCTGTTTGCATGGGGGTAAACTATATTTACTAGAGGATTCACAAACAGGGAATAGTTCCTCCAGAGAAAGTTCTATCTTCCAATACAGGATACAAAATATTCATCATATGGCCAACTAGCATTAGGAAACATGGCCATTCCACCCTGTCACTTCAACTGTAAGTGCTTCCAAGAGATTGTTTAGACATCCAACTTCAAGATTGCTTCTCGCAATTACTTTAGGAAATGAATGTTCATACAAGGCCATGTATTAAAAGCATAATACAGGGGTCTCCCAGAACAGGAAGCTTTCTCTCCGGATCACGTGTTCATTCCAAATACACAAACTTTGACACCTTTCTATCCCTTCCTATCGTCAACGTGAACAGGTTTATTATTCAAGGAAGATGTGCATTTCAGAATTCCCTCGTGTCCTCAGGTTTCAGCCACTGAGACTCCTCACAATACAGACAGCTGATGGACCACGTACTGTAGGGGTAGCACTGACTAGAAATGGGCAGCGTTCCTGTATCAGCAACAAAACAGAGGCCGGGGAAGTTAGAGACCCCAAGTTTGTTTTTCTCTCAAGTGCTAGGAAGCACCTATACTAAAGGCAAAATTATACTCCCCAGTTGTCAACAATGGGTAAGAAAGGAAGAGGTGACGGCAGATGGAAAGCACAGAAGGGCTGAGTTTATGCATCAAGTAAGCAAGGTCAGCAACAAGTGGGGAAATGGAAGAAGCAATAAAAACAGAGAAGGAAGAGGGGGCAAAAATCCAATGATGCAAGGAACTGAGAAGGAAGAAATGCTTTAGGAAAGAGTCAAACCAGAAGAGTTATCGGCAACTAGGAGTCATCTGTGCCCTAAGCACACCAGCCATCCTGTGTACATGTCACCACATGGCATCACCCTTACAGGACAAGGTCCCTTGGAAGAAGTACCTAGCCCTTCCTTGGACAAGATCAGTTGGGGAGTAGTGAGCAGGGGTGATATATACCACAGCTGTCCAAAGCTGCTTTATCCTTCTCAGCAACCAACATCCCGACTTTGGAACACCTGCTGTCATCACTGCAAAACTGAATTTTGCCATCATCAGGACAAAATTAGTTATCTTCTTTCTTGTTATCACAAAAAGGCAATGTCAACTCTCCTCCAAGAGAAATTTTTTTCATTATAGGAAGCTTAGCATGTAAGTCCTAGAGCTAGTATTTACTTATACAGCCATTTACTTCATTAATATTGAGATTACTGTGACATTGTTTGAATCCCAAAATCAAATATCTTAAGATATGTTATGGAATATTATGAGGCTTATTCAATTCTGAATGCAAAAAACTACATGAAGGTGGGGCAACAGTTCAGTCACCCTTTTAAATACTAAAAGGAAAAAAAAATCAAAAGGATCCATACACATAAAATCAGGCATCATCACATTAAGCTACATTACTCAACATCCCCTTTTCAACACCTTATGAATACAAACAAATTTTACATGCATTAGGTGCCATTTTTGAGATTCATATTATGTTCAGTACTAAATACATCAAAGCCATTGTTTGTAAAATTCTACTTAAAGGCAAAATTGTGTATTAACACACAGTTTTAATTCTTATATACCTTACAAAGTATTTTAAAGTTTTAAAGCATTGCCTCCAAAGGAGACAGACATGACCAATGGGCAATATGAGTCAAATTAACAGGCAATATTAATCAGAAAAAAAATAAACTCATCCCTTAAAATTGGGAGATGAGAAACTAGCTCAAAATCTCAGCTTTACCTTCTCCTATCTTAACTACACAAAGTCTTTTCCTCATAACCTGAAGCTTTATAATTTAAATGTGACATTTGCACAGGTACTCAAAGGAAAAATTCCCCAAACATCAACAGTTATAGAAATAAATAAATGACACTAAATCTAATACCTAGTACTTAGGTTACTACATCATTTAATCCAAGCTAGGTGTTACTGCATGATCTACTGAAGTTTCTTTGGATCATGACATACTAATCTGGCAATGTTTTTTTCAATATAAGCTTCCTCTTTTACCTTTCTAAAACATCATTTGAGCAGGGAGTCTATCTGACCTGCTTTTTCACACACAAAAATATCATTCAAAATGAAATCATAGTACTGTTAATTCGTTTTTAATCATGACTTTTTGCAACAACAGGAATATTGTTAAATAAAATAAGCATATTAAAGTCCCTTTTTCAATAAAAACTTAAAAAGACTTTCCCTAAAAAAAATAGGTGGAACAGAAACAAAGGATTCTAAAAGAAAACATTTTTGGTGCTTTCAAAACAACTATACATTTGTTAAGTTAGAAGAAGAGATGTCAGTTGCCAAAAGAGGGGGAAAAAAAAAAAAGTCTATTTCAAAAAGAAAGATCACACCACATCAACTATATTGTTCTTCAAAAAAACAGCCTGCTTAGCTTCCAGAAAGGGTTGATGATGGGAAAAAATGCGTATAACCGCAACTAGAATTTTCCAGCAGTGATGCAGTACTGCTTCAAATGTGACTGTGTGGTAAATCAAAGAAATAGAGAAGGAAAAGTATGATCCAGTTCTTAGTGAATCATCAAAACCAGTTGTCTGTAGATAGACCAAACATCAGAAGTCTTATCAGCTAAACCATCTGTCTCAACAATCAAGAGTGATAGAACCCAGGCACTATCTTCCCTTCTCCAAATAAATCTTCTTTCTCTGATTTGCAAATTAGAGAACATCGCCTACTAAATAGGAGTATTTATTTTGCTATTAATGGGTTTTCATTATATTACAAATTGGGGTTTGGTAGTTTTAAAATGCAGCATTTATACATTTCTAGAAGATATTGCAATGAGGCTGCAACAAAATTTTAGATTTATAGGATTAAAATGAGCACTAATTCTACATTATAGTCAAAAACATGTATTACCTACTGGCACTAAATGTCTTGAAAACACGCAACACCTCACATTCGGAGAAGAGCTCACGTGTTACAAGTTGAGATGAATATGTATGACTGTGTGATCAAAAAAGGGAAAAAAATAAGACTGACATACTGACAAAGAAGAAAAAAATCAGACATACCTTTGCACCCGTTTCCTTCTTGTCTAAATAAACAAGGAATGAGGCTAACGTTGCATTTATGCAACTTTCCAGTTGCAACACTACATACAAGTCAAGAAAACTAAAATCATACTTTTCACAGCAATTTTAACCCAGCTACATTTTGTATGTAATGAAGTTAGAATTACAGTATATTATTCTGCCTCTTAAATACTACAAACACCAAAGCGGGAATGTGGGAGTCCTAACTCTGATTTTACCAGCTTGTACGAATTCAAGATCTCAGAGACCTTTGCATTAAACATGCAAACAAGCCTATAACACTAGTTAATAGCAATTTGTTTATTCTATTTATGAACCCACTGCTGCCCCTGGTTCTTGTAGCAGCATATGGAAACAACATTAAGAATGTAAAAAAACCTATGTGCTCTGTTCAATCTTGATTTTTTTAAAGTTAATTTTATTTAGATGAAACACAGAACTTTTTATTTTTCTCTTTTGCACAAGCATAAATCTGGTAACACGCCATTGTCATGCACTGGTTAAAAGCTAACACGATAACAAAGACTTGGAATTCTGCCCCCACACCCCGAGTAGGAACAGTGATTATTGCTCCCCTTCAATTCTTCCATTTTCAGTCCTATCAAATTAAGTATAAAGCTTTTTTCACTACTACAATGAAGGAAGTTTGCGAGTAGTCTAAAACACGTCACTTCAGCATGTTAACCCAACTCAGAGAAAACACCTGTAACAGGCTTTATGTTCCTACCTTGCCTTTCAAAATATTTTTTTTTATATTTAAAAAAAACCCTGAAAGCGTATTTTATTGAAACAATTTTGTGACAACAAAACTGTGGTAACATAACCGTCACTCTGACTGAGGTAGACATAAATAGGAAAAAATGAAAAGAAAATAAATTACTGGCTTAATTGACAAAGATTAATGAACTCTTGTCTCAGAACTAAGCACGATGACTCCACAAAAAAAAAAAAAAGTTTAATCTAAATATCACCTTGTTAAAGATCAGACTGACTCCAAACCAGCTTCCCTGAGTCACACATGCCAGAATTCAGTTAATTAGTAACTATAAAGGTGCATGAAATAATGCATGCTCATGTAAAAAGGTGTTAGAACCACCTCATGAGGCATTTGTTTTACATATTATACTCAAATATTAACATAGAAATTTCATTTAAGAGGAATTAAGTCTATGCACACCTACAGCTTAGGATGCCAGAACCAGTTCAGTTGGAAGTCTTATCCTGAGAGTTCCCAAAGCTATGTCAGAGTCACCATTATAGTCTGCTTTTAAGCTTTTTCAAGTCAACAGCACTAATAACCAGCTGTTTCTACTGGAAAAAAAAATGCTAGCGAGACAGACATCTGTACTGTGTAGCTGCCAGGTTTACTCAGTGTGTGGCCGCAGGTGTTGACCCTGATGTTTGTAGGAGCCAAAAGAGAAAGACAAAAGGAATTGGCATTAAAAGCTGTACTAACAGAAGGCATCCAATATTCAAGTTTCATGAAAGTAATTTTAACTGTCAGATCTTAGAAGCATGACTCACTTTTCTTCTCTGATTTGATTCTGGCTATATCCAGAGGACAAGAGGAAATACAAGAGGTTTTGTACAAAGTAAGTTAAAGGTTATGACCCTTTCATTGCCGTTCGTGAGTACCTGACTCAAAGAGGTATGACCCAGACAGCCTGGTACTTGTGAACCTCAGCAACACTTCCACTACTTCGATACTTCTGCTTGAAGAGTATCGTGAAAGTCTTAAAAAATAAAATCCACTAATTCTATTGTCAAGAGTTTATGATGAACATTAACTTCAGCCAGTACGATACTCCATAAAATCAGAACATTTTTAAGCAAAACTTATTTTTATGTCATAGCTAAGCAAACATTTCTGTCAATGAGTAGGAAGTTACACACGTAAGAAAAAATTAAAATTAGATATTACCATAAGTTCTAGGAAGTACCGCAGCCAGGAATTCAATACAAATTATTACAGCAACCCTTAAGTACAAATGGGAAACAATGTAGTAGCTACTTAAAAACCATCCACAGCAGAAAAAAATAATGAAGATGAATTACCAACAAGAACATTGTGAAATGTTGTAAGTCTGTAATATTTAATTTGTTCCCCTAATAACACTGGAAGAAGACTGAAAACTTCAATGAAAAATTTGTCTTGTATGTGAAACTTCACACACGTATCTAATGAACAATATTGATTTTTACAATGGAAGCGATTTTAATTCCATTGTCTAGCATCTAATTACAGTTTACAGATTTTTTTTTTAGTATGCAACACAAACTATTTCATATTCAAAGCAGCTAATACTTTACAAATAATAGGTTATAACCATATTAGAATATGCTAAGTCATACTGTTAAACACACATCTACTGTGCAAAGTGGTTTTGCATCTGGACTATGGAATAGATCATAATAAGGATGAGTGACCGGAGCTAAAATAATGTAATTACACAAGTGGCTTATTAAATCTATATTGCTGCTAATGTCAAAAGTCATGCTAAAGACCTTAGAAATTCTTTAAATTCAAAGGAGAAGACCTGTAGGTACTTAACAAAGTATTTGTTGGACATAAATATATTCTACACAAAACCCTCTTGAAAAAAAGTAAGATACTACAAGAAAGAAATTACCTGGAGTGTCTTGTAATGATCTTGATGCGAAATTACTTTTTCCTTTTTTTCCTTCAAGAAATCCATTTCTAGAATACTATGTTTTTCCAGTAAATATTCTAATTCCTATGAAGTTTACAAAACAAAACACACGAGGTTACAAACGTTTGCAAATTGTGAAAATACAGATTCAGTTAATCATTCCAACTGATTTTATTTCTTAAGATCACGACATCCGCTACCATAATATACAGAGAGATAAAAGGGCTGTCCAAGAAAACTCTGATTGCAGTCTTTAAATTGAGACAACATTTTCAAGAAGTACAAGGTATTTAAAATCAAAGGCATGTCCTGAAAGGTGAGTCCTGTGAGAAGCTGGGCTTCTCTAGGTTGGAGGAGGCTGAGGGGCAACCTCATCGCTCTCTACAGCTTCCTGAGGAGGGGAAGTGGATATGGGGGTGCTGAGCTCCTTGGGATCCAGTGCCAGGACACATGGGAATCATTCAAAACTGCACCAGAGGAGGTTCAGACTGGACATTCTCTTTAGTGTTTCCAAACACTGGACCAGGCTTCCTAGGGAGGTGGTTGATGCCCCCAGCCTATCAGTGTTCAAGAGGCATTTGGACAACCTCAACTTTTGGTGAGCCCTAAAGTGCTCAGGCACTTGGACCAGGTGATTTTTGTAGGCCCCTTCCAACTGGAACTATTCTATTTTTTTCCATATTTTTAACAACTTGTTTTGCCTTTCTGCATTTGAAAAGCAACTTGTTAAATGTACTTATAGCAAATGGCTTCGCTAAAAAGGCAGAAATCTCATTACATATAGCACTACATCTCCAAAATTAATAAAATTTTAAAATATTGAGTGATCTTGCAGAGAGCCAGTTGAGAAGCCTGCCCAATATGAACCAATAAAGAGGAAGGAGAATGACACTAATCAGAATAAACTTAAAAATCTTTAGGTCTTTGTGTAGCAAATTTTTTTTTTTTTTTTTATGCAGCTGTTGCTCCTACCAAACTAATTTCTACTATACATAAGCTGTTGGCATCCTTTCAGTTGCTCAAGAACAACTATTTCTGCAGCCATGCAGGAAGCCAGTATAGAAACAAATGACCTGCCAGATCACTGTGCAGCTATTCAAACAAAGGCACAACTGAGAGGGTCAGGAGGAGGACAGAAAGAGCAGGTCTGCTTAGTTCAATCCTGCTTTTGGATGAAATAATAAAAACAGTTCTTGAGATTCAAAGGTTTTGATTCACTTGTAGAGATAGAAACTGATCTCTTAATCTTTGGCTCTAGATACCCATCCTCATTTTCATTTCCAACAAGCCATTTCCTCCTTCCCGAGCACACCTTGATAGCTATCAAGGAACAGCATTAAGAATAGCAGAAATTTAACTTATTCTCCCATGCCTCAATGACCTTTTGCTAACTCAGACACATAACTACAGGCAGAGCCCTGTTTCACATTCAGGTCAGAAGGAATATGAAGTATTTAGTTACCAGAGCTGCCAGGAAGAAAAAAAAAAAAAAGCAACGAACCAAAAAAAAGAACCCCAAATGTGATGTATATTATGTTCATACAAATAGCCAAAGACACTTTCAACTTCAGTGACCACACACTCACTCCCAAAACATGGGGCAATCACTACACCATCTAAACACATGGCTCCATGCTAGCAAAACTTGTCTTTTCTTTGTTTGTTTGTTTTCCACTCCAGGAAAAAAATATTTTTTTTTCCTGAAACTTTAGAAAAAAATCTGCCTAAAATAGACACCAGACATGTTTAAAAAAAAAATCATTTTGGCTAATTTTGGTCTATTTATCTGGAATTTGGCTACAAAAAATACCCTGCAAATCACTACCAGTTCCCACTATATTGAAATCCTATGTAAACACCAAACACTTCCATTAAAAAAACCCTATTCATACCTTTTTAATTTTTAGTTTTTCTTCTTCAGCAGTGCAAAGCTTGACTTCTAGGTTTGCAACAGCTTGTTGAAGGTAGCTCTTTGGTTCATTTGTTCTCTGTGTCTCAGCGTCAACCAAAGCAATGGGTGATGTAACCAAAGTCTTGTCTTCAACTACATTCAAAGAGGCAACTGGAATATCTGCTTGAATCTAAATCATACAAAAGACAAAATGGTAAAGGAAATTTAACATTCTAGTCAAGTAGAATTTCGTTTCCAGACGACAAGACAGAATTTAAGAACTGCAAATACTAAGGTTACATTTTTTAAACCACACTTCTCTGAAACTGGCCATGCAAACTCTCATACGTAGGATGTGCTGGCTGAAAAGAAAGCTCCAACAATGGAACAGTAGCTAGTAATTCTAGATGGATTTACATCAACCCTTTTGATCTCAGCTGCTTTTCAAGAATACTTAAGGAGATGGCTTTAAGAAGGAGGATGGAACAGATATTTCCGTTTCCAATGAGGTCAAAATACTCAAAAGAGGCGAGAAGACACAGACATAAAACTGAATCATCTGTCTCAAAGCATCAGGCTTACAGGGAAATAAACTCTCCTTGGATTGAGCACTCAATGTTTTCACCCAATGCAGACTGCAAACAGTAGCCATGGAAAGGGAATACAAATCTTTTGCGTTAAAATAAATATCTCATCTTGAGGCTAGACCAACAGAATAAGAGTAATTGGGACATGTCTACAACATTTAGTTCATGTTATTTCAGTGAACTGTAGAAGTACAAAAAACTGAGACGGAGGCTTCTAGAATACACAACCCAAAAGAGATGAAACACTGATAATAAGCCCATATTTTCAGAAAAGCACAAAAATAAATTAAGTGAGGTTTAAAATATTTTGTGGTGTAATTAACAAAAGCCAAAGCTTTTTTTTTTCCCCTTCTTAAAAGAAAAAGTCAAAAATTTGTTTATATCACAGCAAATGAACTTCAAAAGAAGAAGCTGGTAAATTAATTTCAGCTGCCACTTTTTCAACAACAATTTGAGAGCCAAGAGCACTTGAGATTTGGGGAGGGGTGGTGAAAGACACATCTCAATGTGTTTATTAAAAGAGGTTTGACTGACCTGATTTAATCCATTCCCTTAATACCTTTTATTCCAAACAGACACTTAAATAATACATTATTTTTCAATAAATAAGTATCTCTCAAAGGATTCAATGAAAACAGGAAACAAAAATAGCTGAGACCTTGACTGTACATGGATACAAAAGGTCCAGTAGGCAAAACAGCTACAGAGAAAACTGCAATTTGTACTCTGAATGCCCCTTCTCTAAGAAGGAAAGAGAAGCTCGATGTGCCAATTATCAAGATTAGAGTCTGGCACTGCCAAAAATTGTGATGTTGGAACCTGAAACGTTGAGGTTTATTTAACATGAATCCTCAAGAGGTTCTAGAGATAGAGTTATACAACAATACAGTTCTAATATCCTCTTTGAACAAGTGTAAGAATATTTTATGATGGGTTTATGCCCACCATTTTCCTTTAGTTTCATCCAAAAGTACAAAGTCTCATCTCCATTTCAAAATAACGTTAAAGGACCTCCTCTCAACAACAAGCAAGCATTTAGTCACACTTGCTAATTTTAGTATTCTTTAGTTTGTTATTTCCTGCATTAAACAGAGAATTTACGAAACCATGTGTCTGTCAGCAGCTGACCAGAACAAGATGAGAAAAACTGAAACATAGCCTACAACTAGAATTTGCACACATAGTTACTCAGAAGTAATATAGTGTATTTCTTACTTTTAGTAAGATTACCTAACCAAATGACTTCGTAGTTTTAAAAAATACACCTAAGCCTTAGTATTTTGGAATATCCAAATTTTTCTTTCCAGAGAATACACAAGCTAAAATTGCTGGCCTGAGGCAAAAAAGGAAGGATAGAGGCTATTCACATTTCACTGTTAGCCCAAATCAAAAAGGGTAGGATGTGTTGTGGCTGAAGAAAAGCATATTTTGATCATCCTGCCAGGAATAAAAATGTATGTATCAAAACATTGTTTTCAACACAGAAAATGACCCTGGCTGGCATCAGTCAAAAAAGAAAACACTCTCCCCTCTCAAGAAAAAAAATAAACCACAACTTTTGGATTTCTAAGAAATTTCTTTTGTATCATTTGCATCTGGGCACATCTCTTCACTTTTTATAGGCTTTCCCCAGAACATTAGCCTGGGAACAAATAGAAACCAGTTACTAATTCATTACTAAGACTGAACTACTGGAGCTGTATTAGCCACAGTCTTTCTGGAAGTGTGAACATACAGATGTTGTAAAAAGAAAACCAGTAAGAGTCAGTTTAGTCAAAACAAGTATTTTGTACACTTTGTTCAAATAGCTCTAGAGAAATGCTTTTAAAAGGTCAGATTATGGAAATTTGACTTAATCATGAAATTCAACCTTCACCATGAGGAGCCCTAGGACTTGATGAGACTACCTGAAGACTAATTAACCAAAGTAAGTGCTGAAAACAGGAGGGTCACAAACCACTCCAAAATACTGACTGCTTCAGAGAAAGAGACAAGCACTTTCTAATTCAAGTATATACCATTATGCATCATGAAGCAAGGAACTTTACAATCAATAAACTTGTTCAAATAGGCATCATTGCCATCAATCTCAAAAATTCACTTGGGAGGGTAAATCTATTGAATTCTCATCCACAGCAATCTAGCATTCCTCTTCTAAACTCCAGGAAGAAATTATTTTCCCTTCCTTGCTCACCTAAACGTTTAGTTAAAAACCGAACACCTTCACCCTCCAAAAAGAAGCTAAGAGCAGTTCTGAGCAGTATTGCAGTCACAAGGAGAGAACATGACTGCACAGCTGGGACTCTGCCAGATCACCAAAAAAAAAAAAAAAGTTAAAAAAAAAATTAAAAATCAACTTTAAAAGTAATGGGAGGAAAAAATAGAGTAAAATATAATAAAATAAAAAATAAAACCAAAATTAATTCTAATTAAGTAAAGATTAAAGCTTAATTCTCTAATCCTAAAACCACTTGAGAAAAACATAATTATAGCTGTAGTCTTTATAGTTTTAACAGTAACCATTTTTTTAGAGAATATTCCTGCTGTTGCTTCCTACTTTCATGCCTAGCGCTATCAGCGTACTTTTAATAACTCTTTAATACAATTATCTTTTGCAGTCCAGACCAAAGTAGTATGGTGTCTCCCAGTTATAGGTTTTAAACATAATTTTAAAATTTTAAATTTTAAAATTTAAAATTATTTTCCTTCAAAGTATCACAGAAATCCAAGGACATTTTGCTCTTACAAGACAATTCAATCTAAATTTGCACAGAAAAGATACAGTGCTAAGATACTTAATACATCATGTTCCCATACCGAAACACAAAAATTGTGGTTTTACCTGTTCTTCGAGACCAGCTGGCTTTATAATGTTGTTGGCTGTTTGAATAGCTGTTGCCACGTTATCACTCGATAAACTGAATGAGTCAGAAGGAACCAGGCAGGAAGAAGGCACAGAGCGCTCCAGGAGAACATCAGGAGATATATGGACTTCAGATACTAATGCAAGAAATAAAATCAGCATTCAAAAATTGATTCTGTTTCTGAAATCTCTGCCTAGCAAAACTTGTCACACTAGCAACTAGTCGTACTAATGTAAGGTTATATCTAATTGCACTGAAAAAAATAATTCCACATGAAGTTCGTGTATTTTTGAGAATAATCAACTTAAGGACATTCAAAATTGTACAGACACACTAAACTCAGACTCGTAACCTACACGGAGGTTTCACAAGACAACTGACATCAAAAGCAGGAGTTTTAACTTTGTCTCTTTCCATTCACATAACCTTTCAGCTTCAGCATGACCTTCAATCAACTGAAGTCAACCGTAAAGCTGTACTTAGGTTTTCCTAAGTTTTACAAATTTTAAAGGTAAAAAAAAAAATCCTCAGCTGTCTTAGAAGACATACACAAACAGCTTACCAAGACACATGATAAAAGCAGTTTTATATTTTATAAGAGATCAGAAGATAACAAAGCAGGTAACTCTCTAGCTAATGAAATTTAAGTGTAAATTATACTGGAGTGGGAGCTCTTCCCTAACAGTCTCCAATTATACTATAAAAATCCTGAACAGTGGATCATCATTATTAACCTGGCACAACAGAAACCTGAGAGCTTTTACAAAAGATAATTATTTTTTTTTTAGTTTATGAATGAAAACTTTGCATATGTTTTTAATTTAAAGGCAAAGTCCTGCAAACTTTGATACGGTCAGCTACAGGTAAGCCTTTGCAGCAGACAAAAAAAGTATATCCAATTGCTTTAGATAAAGCAGCTCACATTATCATTACAAATCTGGCAAAATGTAAAAGATGCTACTAGCCCAGAGCAAGGCTCAGCCTCTCGGTATCACTGTTCATTACTGCACACACAGTACAGGCAAGTGTATACATAGGTCTCAAGGCATTCAAAAGGACACACTAATCCTTGAATCCAGGTGCTTCATGTCCCGTCTTTTTACCTCTCAGTTCTGGGATTCGGGTCGAGAGGAATGTGCAAACCTCATCTAACAAAAAGAATAAAGAAAACAGACCACGAGACAGAAAAATATCCGAATGCTAATTGCAGCAATAGTAGATTTGGACGTGTGGGAAAAGGGAAAAAAAGTCGAGCAGAAAATGGAAACTTGGAGGAAAAGCCTAGAGGACAATACTTCAGCAACCAGAAGAGGAACCAGTTTAGGTAACCAGGGCAAAACAAAGGAGTGGGACACAACTGTAAACTCTTCTCCAGAACTTGAAATGGGACTTTTTAGGCTTCCTTTAGGTACCATAAGACGTCTGTGAAACCCCCCTCCCTTTACAAATGTCCGCTTACAAAGGCAGCTTCCTATAACCATTACCTAATAGCAAGGTGACAAAGATGATCTTTTTGCTTCTAAAAAAAACAGTAAAGCCTCTATTTTATAATATCACTTAATACCCTGAATTCAATTTCCAACAGATGGAAAACCAACTAAAATAATGTGCAAGGCAATTCTGAGTGGACAAGCTGTTTCTCTTACAAAAACTGTGGGCTCATAAGAAAAAAAACCTAGGATGACACTGATCCATTGTGGAGTTAGCATTCATCCTTTGGTGATGCTCACCACAGTACAGGCATAGTTCACATATAAATAATTTCCCACAGAAGTAAAACCAGAAACCGAGTCTGGATATGGATGAGGAATGGAGACTCACAGAGATTAAAGCTCAAGGTAGTAAAATATTTTGGGGTAGCCAATATTAAACATAAGACTTCTTTTTTTCAGAGAATACAGTTTTATGTGGAACCTTCTATAATCAAATTGAGCTTTCAGTGATTCCAGTTATAGTAATGAATGCTTAGCATTTTGAGGGAGAAGAAAAAGCAGAAACAAAAAACCCACCTCTTAAGTTGTCAAAATAAAACCTAGGAAATGAGGAGGAACAAC
Source organism: Athene cunicularia (assembly GCF_003259725.1). NCBI lineage: Eukaryota > Metazoa > Chordata > Aves > Strigiformes > Strigidae > Athene > Athene cunicularia. The sequence goes on from NW_020799092.1 coordinate 24,455,449, forward strand.
TGGTGACCACCTCTGAACACTGTGGTTTAAAATTATTCAACTAAATACATGACCTTGCAGAAGACAAGAAAAGGCGGCAACTCTCCAAGGTATCATTCAAACAACTTTTTTTACAAAACCTTCTTTTCACTTTCAGCAACGTTAAAAGATTCAGAGGTTCGACATTCCTAGAATTACACGTGCTATGTCTGTAATTCAAGCTTTCTTAATTCATTCCTCTTGTGTATATATGGGTGAAATTGCATTTAGCACTTTAGTTCAGCTCAAAATTCGCTTATGAAGACGACCCCTCAACCATGCCTGCTTGCCGTGCCTTAGTTATCATAAAGGAACAGTTTCAGGACCCCTGACAGAAAAACTTGCCTCTAATAAAACTACCTGACTAGACTCCCAAAAGCTGTTGGATGTTCAAGTCCACAGGATCAGGCTAACACTGCTCTGAAATCAAACTGCTGAAGTGCCTCCAGTGTGGATCTTGGCTTTTCAGCACCATTTTACAGACCCTCTCCTCTTCAACTGCTGCATCACCTGGTATGATACGTATTCTGATAATAATGACAAAATATTCCTCCACAGTATCCTGCCCTGATGCAATATATCACCTCAAACTTCTTCAATAAGGAAGGCAGAAGTCTGACATTCCTGAATAACTTCCAAATAAAATGGTTGTTGTTCATTGATCAAAGCTGCAGTACTATAAAGAAAAGCAGTACGTACCAAATTACACGTATATCAAAAGTCATATACCCAAGAAAGCTGAAATAAGATGCAGATATAAGTTATTGCCAGAACTGTACCTATAAAAAAAAACCCAAAACTGATAGTTTCTGAACCCCTGACTTCCCAATATTAAGAATAATCTAGCACAGGTTTGTATGTATGAACAGACAAAACCGTGCAGTTTGTTAATAGCAGAGATCAGTAACAGCCTGCAGTCTTGCTCATGCAAGAAAAAAATCTGTGTCTTTATCCTAGTCATGAAGCTCAAAAAATTACTGAAATCACTGGGGGGGATCAGAAATTGTGAAAACAAAACCAAGTGGATGAACGTGAGCTGTTAAATCAACATTCCATGAGAGTTGGATACTACCTACTGAGCTTCAGAATGAAGACATTAGATATGAAACATACCACTGAAAAAATAAACATGAGTAACATTTACTAATTCGATATTATTTATATCCAGCATTTAAGAGATTATATGTCAGCAGGGCTCTGAGCAAAAGCCTATATAATAATTATTTGACATACTTTTGCAGAATGTTGCAAACTACTTGCAGCACAGTTCCTCTACACGTAGGTTTCAGATGTTAAAAATAAAAACCCCATGAAACAAAAACTAAATTTCCATCCTCAACTACCCATGTCTTCAATGATACAATTCAATGACCCTTTAAATTATACCGTGCACACTGTAAACTGTATAACTGAACGTTTTTCAGTTTAAAGTAACATTCGGATAGAAAGTTTAAGACTGGTTTTGTGTGTCCAAAGCTCAGTGATCTGCTTAAATCCCAGCCCCACATATCATTGCTCAAGCACAGGAAACTATTCTACAAGGCAGGAATTCCTGTCAACTGTAGCATCAGATCTAGAACAGAGAGATCTACAGCCTGCATAATGCTGAATAAGGAGCTTAGGGAAAAATAAACTGAAAATTACTGTATTTACAAACAGCAACCCATTCATTTTTGCCAATAAACAGCAAACTAGCACATAACAGAATATGACAAATGCATTCTAAAATATGTAAGTAACAAACACCCAATAAAATTAATCTATTGTCAGTGAAAAAAAAAAAAAAAATTGAAAGAAGAATGGAATCTGTTCTAGACAAAAAAAAAAATCATCTTTTCCCATGAAAGAAAAAGCAGCAACTAATAAATTTAATTCAAAATAGACAAAGTATTTCCTGTACTTACACTGCCTTTAGCCGAGTGTAAATGGCTATTAGAAATTGTAAAATGCTTAAAGAATGACTGGAGAGATACATTATCAGATATTAATTGACACCCAATATGCCCATAACAAATGTTGCAAGAGTCTCAGATGGCATACATAGGCTTCTGCAAAGCTGTAGGAGTTTTAGCAGTTTATTTAGCAATTTTCCATATTTTTTTTTCCCTTCACGAATTTCCCAAATTTTCCCTTTCCAAAACCAACACTTTTAATCCCTGTATTTGCAGATCACCGATTCACCAGAATGAGGCGTGTTTCCACATCTGTTGGGGAATTAGAATTAGGAACAACAGGTACATGTCTACATAATGCTGAAGTTGACAGCAATTTCTCTGCTGGCTTTAATGAGCATGAATGTCCTCCTCCTATCAACAGGGAACAACACTTGGCTGCTTCTCCACACACACCAGTTTACAGCAGTACATCAACATTTAGATAGGAAGATAAACCACTCTAAAGTACTTTCAAGACGATTTCTTATAGTTCATAGCAGAAAGCTCTTCCCCACCTTTTATTCTTCCAAAGCTAAACTACTCTAGAAAATAAGTAATTATATATACACCATACCAACATCTTAAATCTAATGGCCGTATGGAAATAGTAATTTTATTTGCTAATTTCTTATTGAAGTAAACTTACAAACAGCTACCAAAAGATTAAAACGCTACAGCCGTTTAGTTGAACCTCGAAAACAAATCTTTCAGTATTCAATGACTTACTCAACATGAAAAAACTGAGAACTCACTCCCATCAGTTCTGTTTTGGTTTTTAAAATAAATTGGTTCCAGAAAGCTGCCAAAATATTCGGTCGATAGGACTGTCTTTTAAAGCAGCTTGGCAAGTGTAAGGAAGAGAGAGAGGAGGTGGTACGTCATCTAATAAACATGCAACAGGACAATCTCTTAACCATATGGAAATTCTAGATAGTCAGATCTGAAAAGTTATATGACTCATTTTCAAAGCAATGTAATGGAAATGTTAGCAAACAAAACCCAAGACCATTCCAGCGTTAAATGAGGCTCTGTACCATTATCAACAAAGACCTTTGAACCCTGTCCAGTCATGGCAAGGAATGAAACCAGTTCCCTCTAATCTCCTTTGGGATATATTAAATTTCCTACTAATATTTCCCATACCTCCACCACCCCTCCCATGTCAAAATGTTAGTATTCTGCAGAAAACCAAAAATTATTATGAAAAGAAAGAACTGAAATCAACCATTTCAACGCAACAGCTGAAAGCATCTTTCAAGGGGTGCAGATGTCTGCTTACATGCCTGCACATCTCACGCTGTATGGACTTCAAAATAGTGTTGAAAGAACCAGCATTGCAAACAAGACCATCAGAAATACTGAATTCTTAGCTGGAACACGAAAAAATGGAGTTTGTGCAACACAGTCCACCTGCGTCGTTAATGAAGGAGTATTAGAACAAGGAGAAAAGTCTGGAGGATGTTGTTATTCCAGCAGGCATTGAGAGTTCTCGCTATCAGACCAAACATAAAACTTGGCCAAATTAATCCAAAGGGTGAATCAAGAGCTTCAAAAATCATATATGCTACCTCCGGATCTTCTCACAGAAGGTAAGCACCTTGACATGACACGAAGCATCGAGACGATTCCTCAAAGAACTTAATAAACAAGTAAACAGAGCTCCTCTAACGCACCTTTGCTCCAGAAAGTGCAGAAATGATGTTTCAGTCAAAAAGTAATTAAGAAAAATAATCTTGGATCAATGTAGACCAGACACCATGTATGAAAACTAACAATTTCTTTAATGTGGCCAAAGGACAGAAGAAAATTAAAATGTTGCCCTGTCAGCAGCCAAACCAATGAACCTTGGGAATACGACATGGCTCCACGCTGACATGTAAACTTACACATCTACAGTCATGGAGATTTACACGGCTACAGTCAGCAGAAACTTAGTCGATACAACTGATGGACAGAAAGAAGCTACTCAAGCTCACCCTAAAAGCTGAATTCAGCTTCTGGGCATCAGAAGGGCTCTCCAGTTCATGGACTAAACTGGTTGCTTTTGTATTAAATAAATGGAGGTCACCTAGGTCATGTAAATCAGTGAATTTAAGATGTTTATACGTTAGTGCTGGCTTCCATACAGTTGTGTTCTTGTTCCCTTAGTCCATCATCTCCCAGGGTCCTAGATAGCAGCTATAGGCTATAGCTTTTCCAAATTTCCAAATATATTTCCACACCAGAAAGCTTCTATAGAATCTACAGCAACTGGATTCAACCTTCCCTTTCTCTGGTGTCTAGACAGACCAAGTCAAGGTCTATCATTACTTAGTTCCTGATTAAAAATTGGAGAAGTACAATTAACTGAGATCATAAATGTTTTCACTAAAACTAAGCAACGTATTCAAAATCTGTAATGGGAGAAGAGGGATTGAAAGCAATAGCATCAGCCTCGTTTCCTCACAAAATGGAGCTGAAAAAAAAATACACGTTGTGCTTTGATCCCAGAGGGCAACTGAGCACCACGCAGCTGTTCACTCACCCCTTCCCCACCAGCACTGGGAAGGAGAAAAATTAATCAAAAGGTTCAGGAATCGAGATAAGGACAGGGAGGGGTGGCTCACCCGTTGTGGTCACGGACAAAAGACAGGCTTCTTGGGGAAAAAAAAGAACATACATTTAATTCAAACATTAACAGAACCAACACTTAACAGAGTGGGACAGTAAGAAGTGTTACTATAGCTTAGAACACCTCCCCCCCCCTCCTTTCTTCCCAGGCTCAGGTTTTTTTTTCCCTGATATTTCTACCTCCTCCTACCAGTGTCCCAAGGGGCAGGGAATGGGGCGTTTTCGGTCAGTCTGCCAGGGTCCTCCCCAGGCCACGGGCAGATCTCTGCTCCTCCAGTGACCTCCATGGGTGGTGGGGGGGTGGCCCTGCTGTCTCACCAGGAGATATGGGGGAGATCTCTGCTCCAGAGTTCCTCTCCCCCTTCCTCCTCCTTCCGTTCACTGACCTGCGTTCACGGAGGTGTCCTCCTCGTACATCATCCTCACAAGTCCCAACCTCCTCTCAGGTTCCCTTTTTAAATATATCATCACAGAGGCACAGCCACTGCTTCGAATTAGCCTGGCCGTGGTGCAAAGGTAGGTCCAACTTGGAGCTGGGAGAGCTTTGGAAAAGCTTCTCACAAGGATCTACTGCTGTAGCCCCCTCCCCTGCTACCAAAAATCCCACCACATAAACCCAGAACACTCCACCTCATCCACAGCTTACACTCCCGTGAATCTGGTTTCACCAAACACTTGTAAAAATAATTATTATGAATCCTCATAGCTTGAATCAGAAATGCCTGTTCAGACTGCACTTCCAACCCAACCCCAGATGGAAATTCTGTCTTAATTTCACTGATAAAGCATCTCTCACCCTGTTCGTCTTTTTTTGTTGTTTGTTTGTTTGTTTTTTTCTTCTTACTTAGAACAATCCACAACAGATACAGATTCATGAGGCTCCATCCGAACCAAAACATTCCTCCCTTGGTGAACATCTGCTTGGTTTATCCATCTGCTCCATTACATGAGCTCCTTTTGATATCCAGAGATATATTCCTGCCAAAATGAAACACTGACACAGCATGTGGAGACCCAGACCCTGTTCCTACTATTCACTATGAGCGACAGATATATTCATAACCTTAGAAAAGCAGAGAGAACACCAGAACCTGTTGACATGCAAGCACTGGGCTAAATTTCAAGATCCTCCTTACAGGCACACAACCTGACACCTATAAAAGTGCAAGAAAATGGATAGCTTGTAGATCTCTACTTCAGGAGAAAAAAACCCACAAAACCAAACAAATAAATAAAATTAGGCACTTCAACATTCCAGTACACACTTACTGAATTGCAAACTGATATCGCTCTTAAAAACGTGTTTTTATTAAGTTGCATAGCAATGTGTTTCTATTGCTAAGCATCTAAAGAAGAAACAAAGCAAAACTAACGTACAAATAATTATTTCTTTCATGTAAGCATCTTGCTTATCAGTTGCAAGGACCATTCTAAAATCTAAAATACCTGAAGTTACTTTCTTATATAAAAAGTGTATCAAGTTACCCCCACTAAGATCTCTGAAGTCAATAACACCACATTCACAGTTAGATTTGGCCATTTTTTAATTACAAAAATCAGTTTTAATATTAATATGAATGTTCAATAAAGGAAATTATTTGAGAACGGGATAACTGTCACGGTTTTTTTTCCTCAAAAAAGTTAGCTTATGAATCCAAAGTGCAAAACCCCCTGAAAAGTGTCTTACAATAACAAACCAAGAACATACAATGAGTTTTCTGGCCAGCCATAATAATTAGCAATGTCAACCTCTTTGAATCTCTCCGGGAACCAGGCAGATTAGTGACAAGGCACTAGAACTTTCCATAATTTATTTTAGAGTTCTCAAAAACTTAAATTTTTGTTTTCAGTTCAGAACCATATTTAAGTCTGAAGCTTAAACATACGACTTAGTAGTTCATAGAAAGTTCTAATTTTTCCAAAGAGCGACTTTTTATTTCCAAAGTATTCTGTTGATTTTGTTGTGTTTGTTTTGTTTTTTTTTTAATAAATTTTCCTCTTTTTCGACTTTACGATTACATTTATTAAATCCAAGCTAAGAAAACACTGATGTTGTGAGTAGTTCCCTCATCTCTCTCCAAAGCCCAGTTGAGCATACAGCATACTGTATTGAGCATACAGTAGTGATTCTTTCTAGTACTTCCTCATGTTTAGGCTGGAAAGAAGAAAGGAAATCCATCACATATATAATGACACTAAGTTTCATTCTTTCTACCTCAGTTAAACAATCAGAAGGGACAGACTCAATACAACAGGCAGTTCTTTGGACTTTGCTAACAGTAGTAGCAAAAACATCTAAGTAACAGGACTGCACAAATGTATATTATTTTTCTGTCACTACTTGCTCATTCCTCCGTATTCACAATGCATACTTTCTCACGGAGGTAAGGTCTTCAGACCAGCCCTACTTTCTATTTCCATGTTTATGCAGCACTCGGTATGATGGGTTCTAATTCAAACTTGACGCCACGAGAGATAAAAAAATAAATAAATTTGTTCTCACTTTTACCATTTAGAATAAAAACAACATCTTCCTATTAGGTGACACTTCTAGAGAAGCCTAACAGAAAAAGGTGCATGCTCTCTGGTATTCGTTCTGGTGGAAGGGGAAAGAATGGTATATAATATTTCTGCTGTGCAAATTCTTATTTTTCTCCCTTTCTGAACCAGCAACAACAATTAATAAACATTTTCTGATTTGAAGTACTGCGTAGAAAAGGCTACTTGCACATACCAGTAAACATTTTATCATCCTCTATGTCTATTGAAAAAGGGAAAGCAACATTCATAACGTTCAGTAAGAAGCCCAAGACAAATTTTAAGAGCAAAATTGCGCACTATAATCAACACTAGGGCCTTAGAAATAATTTCCAATTTCTTCCTGCATGCCGAGAAACACTGCAACACATTTCAGTGTTTTGCTTTATAACTTTTTATATCTTAGAAACATCAGATATGAAAGTCATGAAATGAGTAACGTACTCCTCCATAAAGTTCACCAAGTCTTGGGTGTCTATAATGTTATCATATGCCAATTTCAGCAAATTTATCTCAATGGCACCATAATAGATTTCAATTTCTGACATTTCTCAGCAAACCTTATTGAATGACAATAAAAAAAAGTGTCTAGGGTAAGACAAGAACAACTTTTATATAAATAACATTGGGTAGAAAATTCAGTTATTTCACTCACTAAAACCAGTAACTTACAAGTCAATGCCTAACAAGCATTTTGATCAAGCCTATTAAAATCTTGCCTCTTGCAATAAGTTAATTCACAGCAATATTTGCATTAAAAAGTCACATAAAGATTTTACAGCAGTAAAACGTTCTGTATGCAAAGGGTTTTCCTTTAACTTTGAAATACTTAAAATACCTCGGTATGACCTACCCTAAGACCTAAGATCATAGAAAAAACTTTCACATTACTTACAAATCATTTCAATTCTGCACACCTTATTAGATTTAAATTAGACTTCATGAGATAGACACCACACAGTTATATTGGACTTAATTAAACACATTCAAATATGCTAATGAATTCAAGGACTATTTTTGAGTGACGGTCAAAATGACAAAATGAATAATAAAGTTACTTGCAAAAATATAGTTGCCTATTTGTTTTCCTTTATTTCAATGAGGAATTATCCTGGTTTCAGCTGGGATAGAGTTAATTTTCTTCCTAGTAGCTGGTACAGTGCTGAGTTTTGGATTTAGGATGAGAATAATCTTGATGACACACTGATGGTTTAGCTGTTGCTGAGAATCTTATACTAAGTCAAGGACTTTTCAGCTTCTCAAACTGCCCTGTCAGTGAGGAGGCTGGGGGTGCACAAGAAGCTGGGAGGGGACACAACCAGGATGGATCACCTGACGTGGCCAAGGGGACACCCCAAACCATATGACATAAAACTGGGGGGAGATTGCTAGGGGGTGACAGTCTGCAGCTCAGGGACTGGTTGGGCTTGGTCAGAGGGCGGTGAGCAATTGCCTTGTGCATCACTTGTTTTATATCTTCTTTTATCATTGTTATTATCTTCCCTTCCCTTTCTCTCCTATTAAACTGTTTTTATCTCAACCCACGAGTTTTACCTTTTTTTTTTTTATTTTCCCCCCCATCCCACTGCAGGGGAGTGAGTGAACAGCTGCGTGGTGTTTAGCTGCCTGCCAGGTTAAACAACAGCTAAATTATTCTGTAAGGCATGAAATCCAGTAGTGCTGGAAATAAATAAAAACATCTGAACAAGATTTATGGAGAACTCACATTGAGACAAATCCCGGTCTCACTTTAAAAACTACAATTAGTCTGCAGGTCTTATCCAGCATCATAATATAACAGGCAGAAATCTTTAGCTCCTGAGCAAAGAATAAAATGTGGGTTGGTTTTTTTCCTCTTAATGCTGCTAAAGTGATGTTTCTTTTTGTGAAAACAATGAAATCTAGACTAAATTCCCACAACAAAATGAACTGCCAATCAGTAACACCTCCTTAATCTCTTAGTTCTACTGATAAAGTATAATTATCCATTATCAATGAGCTTTTATTCATTTCTTAAAATCCAAACAGGCAACAGGCATTTCTATAAATTAATAAAAGTAGCTCCATAATGTTTCAGCTTCTGCTTGAGATAAAGGATATGGAATATGTTTTCTAACTTTAAAAACTGCTTAAGGAAAAAAAAAAAAAAAATCATACCTCTGCCTCCCCCAAAGCAACCATAAGACTTTACTACAGTCAAAGAAATTTCATGGAGGAAGGAACATATTCAAGCCCTATTTTTAAGTTTACTTTTTGCAGGTATTTCCATCATTTGCAACAGACCTTCCATCCTCAAAAGTAAGAACATCCTTTCAGTGAAGAAGTTCCATTTCTTCCCCCTATGAGATGGCAATCAGCCTTTGAACTGGATGAACTGTACTTCTCTTTTATTCCTCAAGGAAGTTTAACTTTGAGAAGCGCAGCTTCCCAAAATTATTGTTCAGGAACATTCTTATGCTACATTTTCACTGCTGCCTGCCCTTTTATTTGGTATAGTGTATATACTTTTCTGTGTACTAATATTTACAGTGAATACAGAAGGACAGTAACACATTATTAAGAATTTGTATAGTGATTTTATCAATACCTGTAGGAAAAGCTGCCCAAGCAATAGCAGGGGATGTAGTCTGCTTTTCACCATTTCCAAACTCATAACTCTCTGCTGCCTAGAAACATGAAAAAAAATCAGTTACATATCTTACAACATTATATAGTTTCTTGTAAAAATAGTTGAAAATAATTAAATTTCAAAATTAAGTCATCCAAATAACATACCTCAAATCCCCCAAAGTCATCGTCATCCATCTTTCAACTGGTCCTAGAATACAGCAGAAATCTCGATTTAAAAAACAAAACCACTAAATTGTTCTGTCCCCTTTACTGATAAAATAACGATTAAAACTTTGTAAAACCAAAGGTATGGCGTTAGTTTTAAAGGACAGACTTGGGTAAAACAATTCACTGTGGTCAAACTCTAAAAGCCCAGAAGTATGAAGTAATACATTGCTCTACACTGCAGGAAAATGGGTATATTTTATTGGCCAGACTCATAAGAGAAAGGTGATTTTATGGTCAGCTAGGAGTCAAAAGACAAAATGACTCATGTATTTGTACTTCAGTTACACGACAGGTGAGTAGAGACCTTCAATTGGATAAACTGCTACCTAACTCATCTATGTGCTCTATAACCTCATCACCTCCTCATTTAGAAATGAGTATTCAGTCATTCATCCATCTTCATTTCATCTCCACAGATTACCTGAAGTCTTCCTAATTTGCAAGTCCATCAAAAGATCAAGGGACCTAAGTAAGAACTTTTTCACACAGAGGATGCAAGAACCAGAACTGCAAGATCTCTCTTAAAATGCACTTTTTGTACTGATCAAGATAAATGAAAAAATTGAGTATTCAATGATGGAATTTGAATATCTTCAAGGGAAAAGATAAGCACTGCCCATCAAAACTGTCAAACATCTTTTGAAAGCAAGAATGTAGAAAAATCTTTCCAAGATAGAAAAACAGGAAGATGGTACTTTAAAGGCTTTATGTACTGCTCTCAAGTACAGCAGTCAAGTCCCCAGTACCTCAACAAATGGTACTGAAAACAGCAAATAACCCAGTCTGGATATAGATTTAACATTAAAAAAAAAAAAAAAAAAAAAAACTGGCCATCAGATTCCAAAATGAAGAATTTAATTAGTGAAGAGGCAATGAAGATGACCCAATTTAATGTAAACACGATCTACCATCTACTTTGTAGTTTTGTGTTTATGATTTAAAATATAAAAATATTTTCCATTGTTAAATTGCTTTTCCAAATCAGCACTGTGATTAAATCCAAAAAGATTTCCTGCTTTTCCCATCTCTTCTTAGCTGTCTGGCAACATCAGCACAAACTGCAACTCAGAAAAAGACTGTGGTGAATTTCTGGAAATTTTTCTGCTACCACAGAGGTCCTTCCCTAGGTTTCATGGAGGGGCTGATTTAGATTTTACAAACTGATCAGCATTTTTGAGTTGTAGCCCTGAATTCTGTGGCATTTTGATATATTTATAGTTAAACTGCAGTTCCCTTTACATAAATGCAGGATAAGTTACTCGGCTAATGAAAGTAACTCAAGATATACATGGCTGTTCAAAGAATGGTATTATATGTTTGGGTTTTGGGTTTGGTTTTTTTTTTTTAAATAAATCATTCTGATACATGAATGAAGGATGATCCAAAAAGACCTTTAGGGTCTTTATAGAATGTCAAAACATGTGTAAAGTTAATTGACTTCAGTTAAAAGAGACTATAGACTGGAGAAACTTTTATTACTGTGAAAGCACATGCCCAGAAACAGAAGCATTCAAAGGGTTTGGAGGAAATCTCCAAATTAAAATATCAGAATGTCAGAAGGGGACATTTTCAGTTTATATCCACTGCTGAAAATCAGTGGATATACTGATCTTCAGCAAGGGACACTACCAAGAAATACTTCAATTCAGACACACATCTTCCAAAGTTTAACAAATCAATTTCCAAGTTCTTATTGATTAATTTAGTTTAAATCAACACTATCACAGTATAAGCAGACAGATTTGGTTAAATTAAAGAAGAGTAGTGTCCAATATTCCCATGTGGTGTAAGAACTAAGGATCTTTGTAGGGACTGCAGGGGGCTTTGTTGGGTTTGTGTTGGTTGGGTTTTGTGCTGTTTGGGAGGTTTTTTTAAGAGAGAAAGAAGGTAGTTGGGTGTTTTTCTCATCCATTTTAACTTTAATCAGTCAAACACTCATTCCATTAACGGTCAGAGCTTTAATATGTAACTCAAAAAAATACGCACACACAAATGCTAGCAATGGACATTGTACAGGTAGAACGCCACTGCTGAAGCAAACAGCGACGTGCAAACTGAGAATGTTGACATATTCACGCTACCTACTATTAAACGTCACCCAGAAGACTGGTGATTTGTATAGGTACTGCAACATGCAGCATTCAAGCAGCAATCAGAGCCATCAGCTGGAGGAATTGAGGCTTTAGAAAGGCAAAGAGGTATTTTATCTTTACACTGTGTGTCACATCAACAGGTCCTACGGGCTGGACCCAAAGTTACTTCAAAGGCCCACAGCAGATTTCCTCCCTGAAGAGTAAGAGACTATTCTCATCATCAAGGAACTGGTTATGTCTCAACTGGAGAAAGTACACTCCCTGTTCAGCACTGTGTTTTAAAAACCCAAACCAGAACAAGTTCAGAGGAGTGTAACAGGAATTAAAGCAATTTTGGAAAAGCACATTAACATGGGAAGGCTTTTTTTAAAAATAATTTTAAAAGGCAAACAAAATTATCTATAAAATATGAAAAATTATGTTCTAAGAAGTGATTAACTACTTTCATTTATCCTCAAATGCAGCACTGACATAAGGCAGTAAAGGACAAAATTCTCTGTAGGCAAGACCTGTGTTGAATACTAGTGAGGATTTCCAGGAAGGCAACATAAACCCCTACAAGAAAATTCCTAAGAACTTATGTATACATAGAACAGAAGTAACTTCTGATAAAGGATGAAGGGCAGGAAAAAAAAAAAAGTGAAGAGCAACCTGCTGTTATTGAATCCACCATCTTTGTTACTACATTTCATATACACTTTTCATCAGCCTGGTAATGATCACAAGACTCTTTTGACCTAAGATTACCTTACTCCACAAGTTAACACAGACATTTCATGGCTGTAACTGCATGATTAATCTATGAATTATTCCACACATCATTTAAATGGAATAAAAGAGAAACAGACTCCAAGCAAGTCTCAGTAGTATCAACAGTGTTTTCATGCCTAACTGCTAATCCTCCAATTTCCAGTTCTTCAGAGATCCCACAGGAATTCTAGGCTAAGTGATTCTCAACCAGCTAGGAAGGACTGTTTGCTATTTGTCTATGAAAAAATATATATTCATACAAGCATACAAGTACATGCACCTCTGTTTTCAAAGACAAAGCTTTTAGTCCATCAAAAAAAAAAAAATCCCAATTTGTTTACATGCTTTGTTTCCTGTAGGGAAAAAAAAAATAAATTCCAATTTGTTTACATGCTTTGTTTCCTGTAGGAAAAAAAAAAAAAATCAAACGAAACGGGCAAACTTAGCATGTATCATGAGCAAGCAGAGAGCAATAGGATAGAAAGCACGGATTCATTCCTAGAGGGATGCTGACTTCAAAAACTCAAAGGCTGAGGTGTTCTTTAAGAGAGTGTTAGTGCAAGAGCTCTTATTAGGAGATATCTTTCCAAAAAGATGTTTCTTCTTGCACAAAAAAAAGAAAAGCATGCTTTCTGCAAGGAGAAGGGAACAGGGCCTCGCCAATGTTTTAAGAACGGTTTAGAAAAAAAAAATTAATCAAGCCTATTTTTAGCTAGGAGTCTTTTATAGCCCTCAGAAGTACACATGCATCTTGCTCTAAAAAAAACCTTCTGAATAATTCATTATAAACCTAACTGATAACAATGTTGAAAATATGGCTAAATACACAATTTCCCAATTCTGCCCCTTATTCTGGTGATGGAAATGTATTTCTGCTATAAACAAACAGCAGAACTAGCCTAATCCCTCACACAGAACTGCAATAATTTTGGGAGCAGCATTTGTTAATCAATCTATTCCAAGATGGGTAATCTGACTTTTCTGTCCTCACAGACTAGAAACATTATTTGTGGCACCGGAATAGGAAAGAATACATTAAGTGCTGACAATCTGCAGAAGGATTTAAAAAATAACAAAAAAAAAAAAAAAAAAAAAAAAGAAACAACCCACACAGTCTTACCATGACTAAATGTGGTCTCCTAAAATATGCCTGATACTGGAATTAAGTAACTGTAAAATTGGGCAACAAGAAGTCAACCTCAAAATTACAGATTCATAGAAATTATGGTTGGAAAAGACACAGTAGGTCATCCAGCCCAGGCCATTTCCAAAACATTACAGTTCTCAAGACGGTCGTGTCCTAAAAGGCTTAAGAAGTTCTCCAGTCACACTCCTGCAAAAAGTAGGAAACTTTTCATGGATCACAAGTATGTAAACCACTGCCACTTTCAGTAGATTTTATCGAGACGTTTGTGTTCAGCAAAATAATAATTTAGGCCAGAATTCAGACCAGCAGGTCATACAATCCACGCTCCTGCTCAAAGAGGGGTCAACACCGCATTCAGGTCAGGTTGCTTAAGACTTCCTTCTCTACGACGGATAGCAACGCATGATGAATATATTCAGACACACACACAGACAGCTGTGCACATCCGAGATGCTCACAAGCCTTCCGACAGAAAACACAGTCACCAAAGCCTGACCGTCAGCTTAACACGGGTCATGAGAACTCTGTGAAACGCACTTACCTAACAGCCAAAATCATGGGTTTATATACAGGAAGATCAGGAGCCATTCACAAGGAATAAGACAGAAAGATGTAAGCTGGGAAAAAAAGCTCATCTTCCCCACTTTTAACTGTTAGGAGGAAAAGGAATGTTGTAAACCCACCAGAAATCCCAGTACTCTTCATATCCAAAAGGAAAAAGTGGTAGAGAGACCAATCAAGGAATTAAGAAGGATTCTTCGTTCACTTAAAAATCTACCCCTGGTTAAATCAGAATTCCAATTAATCAAATCCTGATCTATATTGCTTGATAAAACAAATATAAGCTTGCCTCAGTAATAAAGACAATTAATTCTGCCAAGCCCATTCAACTAGATGATAAATTAGCTGGTCTGTAATTTTGAGCAAGTAGTTAACTTACTTGCTGAATTTTGTACATTTGAAAGGAACATCTTACAGAGCATATTGCTGTTTGTTTTGTCAGAACAGTATGCGTGGAGCTGGCTGAGGGTGGGGCTGCTGCATTTGGATTTCTGGCAAACACTGGCGGTGGTTAACCCCTACCTATGACAACGTATCGGTTTTACTTGCTTACTAAATGACTCATTCAACGTGTTCAATCTAGGACAGGCTTATTTGCTGTTTCTTTACCGGACATAACATAGACTGCATTATCGGAATAATAAATCTTTGGCCAAAACTTAAGGCTCCAAAAAGCCTATCCAGAATAAGTAGAAGACTTAAAAAAAAAAAAAACAAAAAAAACACCAAACAAACAAAAAAAAAATCAAAAAGTAGCCATTTACAAATCATATATCATGTCAATGCCTTTTTGATAAAGAGAACAGATGATACATTTCTTTATCACAAACTTTCTAACCAGCTCACATGCACTTTTCCTGATGGCTCTTCTGTCAAAACTCCAAGCACCCCTTAGCAATTTTAAAACAGGAACCAACTTTTTTCTTTTTACCCACCTGATACAGACTTTCCTCCTGATCTACACCAATTCCAGCTGCAGGATAAGCACTTGCCATCTTAACAACTTACAGTAGCTATGTCATTAATTAGAAATTTTTAATTATAGAATACACATATCCCAAAGGATACAATAGCCCAAGAAAGACCAGAATACCACTGTACAGCATAAGAGAAACTAACATTAATTTAAAGCATCTGTAAAATTTTCTAAAATAAAAAATAAAACTTATATTTCTCACTTCACTCCTGCTTGAGATCTCAGCACTAAAAGTATCATGTTTAATAATAACTTTGACTATAAACAGAGGAATCCTTTTCCTTTATTATAGCCAAGAATTCAGTGGCATGAAAAACAATATAAACATTACTGAAGACCACTGTCAAAACAAAAATTAAACAATATCTGCTGGCAGAATTTTTTAAATTTTTTTTTGAGATTCAGGAATTCTAACTTTCCTTCCTAACAGTAAAAGCTAAATTCTTCTAGCATATGTCAGGTATCAATTTCTAGAAATGGTAGCTGTAATGAGATACTGAAATGTAGGTGATTTTTCTTTCTTTTTTCTTCAAAAAGGATGAAACAATATGATGCAGTAATTCTCAATCCTTCAAATCAATGGAGAATTCAATCCTTTTAGTGTTTTATTTTTGTAACTTTCAATTCTGTAATTTGCCTCACAGAAATATCTTGTTTGCAATGAAAAGCTCCTGCAAACTTTTTTTTTTTTTCCTTATTAAAGCAGCTGACTCTACAGTAAAATTGAATAGATGAATGGAAAAATTTCCTACAAAGATAGCATGATCCATGTGGTTAACATTCACTTAGTGGTTTGCTATTTAATGAATAGACTTCACAGTCTTGTTGCAGAAAAAAAAAAAAAAAAAGAATATTCTATATTGGTTTTAACGGGAAAGCTCTTAACAGCTCCTAAATTCTGCATTAAATTTTCAGTATTTACCATCTGTATCTAACAAGGAAAGTATACAACTGAGCAGGGGCTAACATCACAAGACCGTAAGGACATAAGAGGGAAATTAGGACTGTCTGAATTTTGAAAATTAGACTGCATTAGTAATTACAATAAACACAATTTTTTAAAAAGTATCTTGGAAGTAACAAAACTAAAACAAGACTTCCCTAAGAAATTATGGGTTTGTGCCAAAAATATAATAAATCGGTTATATAAGAAGAAATTAGGTGAAATATTTCTTCAGCGATGAAATTCTTGAACTTGAAATTCTTCAATTAAGAAATACGCTACTTTGAGTGCTCATTAATGAATCTTGGATAAGCTATAATTTTTTAATGAGATATCTATAAGACTTCTGGATAGAACCAAAGGTAAACATTAGGAAGACCTTTTAAGAAGAAATAGAAATAGAAGTAGTTTATTTCACAGAATGAAATCCTAAATAAACTGGGAAATTCAATTAAGCTTTCTACTTTTAGAAAGGTAAGAGGCTTTTATTGTTCTCAATTTTCGGTTTGGGTTGTTTTGGAGTTTTAAGTAATTTTTAACCACAATGCAAGGCAGACACAGATTCAAACTTCTAAGAAAAAGGAGAAAATTAACTACTTTGGAAAGTATCATTTAATATTAGTCAAACCAATGAACTGTTGCCAAATGCATACAGCATCCCCATCTCTATATAAAGAGGTGCAAACTTTGATGTCATGCTATATTAAAAAAAAAGGCGCCTTCTTTTCATAAGTAGAACCTCTAAATCCCTGTAGATATACAAACTTATGTCTGCCTGTGTAAGCCAGTTGTTAAAGAAATAGATGAGGGGACTGAGCACCTGTAACATCTAAGAAGCAAGGCTGAGACAAACAACTATTTCCCTTCTTCAACTACCTTTTTACTTTTCAATCGAACAGACAATACGACCCATACAAAGTTGTTCAAGGGCTGAATGCCATACCCCTATCCTGAGAGAGTGAAAATCAGGCATCATCAAAACGTCAATGTTCTCCACCATCTTACAGTGTGTATTTAGTCATCCAATGGGACATGTAGGAAATCACCACCAGCTCCATAATGAAAGGCACAACAACATGGCCATTAGCACCTGGATTTCAACACACAAGAGAAGCATGTCCTATCATATATTAAAGGAAGAGACTTCGAGGTTATGGGGAAAATAGAAAAAAAGATGACAACACAGAATAATTTTCTCCTGGGAAGTAAGGTTGGTTCATTTCAATCCCAGTACCTGCTTAATAAACAGTTACTAAATAAAATACCTTTTTAATATAATAATGATAATAATAATAATAATAATAATAATAATAATAATAATAATAATAATAATAATAATAATAATAAACAAACAACCCAAAGCAAGCAGATGCAAATCACCACCTGTTCTAGAATCATAAAATCATTCAAGTTGGAAAAGACCCTTCAGTTGATCAAGTCCAACCCTCAGCCCGACTCTACGAAGTTCTCCTCTACACCACATCCCCCAACAGCTCATCCAAACGGCCCTTAAACACCCCCAGGGATGGGGACTCCCCCCCCTCCCTGGGCAGCACACTTGTGACTGGCCACAACTACTACAGTAGTAGTTGCTCCTACTGCAATTGATTCAACTGAAATCTATGGGTTCAGTCTGGAGAAGAGGAGGCTGAGGGGAGACCTCCTGGCCCTCGGCAACTCCCTGCCAGGAAGGGGCAGAGAGGGGGGATGAGTCTCTGGAGCCAAGGCCCCAGCGCCAGGCCCCGAGGGAATGGCCTCAAGCTGCCCAGGGCAGGGTCAGGCTGGCTCTGAGGAAGGATTTCTGTGCAGAAGGGGCTGTTGGGCGTTGGAATGGGCTGCCCAGGGCAGGGGGGGAGTCCCCGGGATCCCTGGAGGGGTTGAAGAGTCGGGCTGAGCCAGCGCTGAGGGATCTGGGGGAGGTGGGAACGGTCAGGGCGAGGGTCATGGTTGGGCTGGAGGAGCCTCAAGGGATTTTCCAGCCTCGATGATTCTGTGATTCTGTAAATTTTTAAGAAAACTATGAGTCTGTCCCTTTTTAACCAATTCTAATAACAGCCCAAATAAACCAATACAATTGAATATATTCAAGTAGCCATGGAATAAATTCAGTTTGGAAAGCATCTTAGAAGGACACCTGATGCAACTCCACTTGAAAGCAAGGCCACCTGAGACACTGTATCAGGCTGTTCAAGGCCACATACAATCAAGTTTAGAATACTTGCAAGGACTCCGGTCTAACAAGGCAACAGCAGTCAAATACTAGAGCAGATACCCAGAGAATTTTCTTTTCCTGTTCACCTTTGTCATTCATTTATCATTCATTTATACTGAAGTCTTCAGAAATTCCAATACATAGAGATGAGAACAGCACATTAAGAAATGTGACAATGAAAGTCAAAGATTGATTTACACAAATTAGAATATGTAAAATAAAAGTCAATAGCTAACATTTTTCTATCAATTCCTACAGTGAATTTAAGAATTAAAAAAAAAAAAACACACAAAAAACCCACAAACAAACAAAACCGCAAACCAAGCCACAAACAAACCACAACCCATCCCCCAAAAAACAACCAGCAATACAATTTTTTTTACCACCTAGTTCTTTTCTCAGGAGACACCCCAGGATCAAAAGATTCAGATTCTGTAAGCACAGAAGAGTCTATATCCTATGATATGTATTTCATACCCAGCTTCACGAGTCATTCTGAAATAACACTACTTACATGTAACAGTGCTGTATAGAATAAAACAGTAGCAGCAAAAACTCGCATTTGTATCAGTTTACCACCACAAGAACATCTTATGCGATCTGCAAGACTTCTGTCTTCCCCACATTTATTTAAATAAGCATTTTTAGAAGAAAAACAAAGCACAGCATATTATTACACAACAATATACTTTTTGTATAGGTCATAAGGGTGACACAATGTAACAACTTCATAAAATCACAAACAAAACTTTTTAGCTAGACATAGTCCTTATTAAATTAAAATAAAAATACTCTCTACAAATCATATTCTCATCTGAAAGATACTGAGCTCATATGGCCAAAAATCTCTGAAATTCTACAAAAATAGGGATTAAGATAATCTGCAAAACCAATTCCACAAAAAAAAAAATTGTTTTAGAACTTGTGGGTCCTCTTCTTCAGCATCAACACTTGGCTGCTTTTAAACAGTGCTTAAAGCAGGAAAAAGTGCAAATGCCAAGTCCATTTCATTTCCCTAGACCAGACACAGATTCACAGAAACGAGAGTTCCACCACTACCCACAAGAAAAGGGGCTCTGATACCTCCTACAAAGAAGGCAGGTACTTGTTTTCAAATCCACCGAAAACACGGGAGAGAAAAAAAAAACACCACAGCCTTGTGTGGAAAACACATTCAAGAACTGGCAATTCCTCAGATATGCTCTAGAAAAAAACCTGACATCAGAATAATACCTACACCATGTTCTGTGAAATCAGATCTCTGAAAATCTATTAAGAAACTTATTTGTAAAAGGTATGGTGCACTGAAGTAATTTAGAATGGTATTCTGTGAGTGACAAAGAAGGAAAGGATATAGACTGTGAGCAAAAGAAATTACTAGTGGGGAAAAAAGGTGTAATGCGAGATATAAACTGCCTTTCACTCATTGTGCTTGAACTCTACACATAGGTAAGATCACCAAAAACGGGGTGTGCATTAAGTATAGGAAAGAACGAATAGAAACTGCGAGAGACATGCTTTCTCCTAGATCAATAAAAAGGTGTGAACCCTAAGCCAAGGTCTAAAATACTACTCTGCTTGTGATTCAGCAATAATTGCTGAGGTTGACTTCAGAGTATTTCCTGAGGTAGAGATCTACCACATGCATGTACCGTTTTTGTCTCCATACCAGACCACAACCCATGGACCACATGGGGATTCCATGTGTAACCATAAGTACTCAAGAGGATAGCATCATCCAGAAGAAAAGACTTTCCAAGTATCTCAGTGGTACTTTTAGCACATATTTTCATTTAAAAGGCTGAAGAGAGAAAAGTTCTCTATACTTTGGCTTCCAAATATCTCAAGTCACTGAGATCTATCTATGGTCAGGGAAAAAACAAAAACAAAAACAACCTCTAAAAAAACAAACACGGATTTCATTCCAGAAGGTTACCTATTCACATGAGTAATTATACTAACACGGTAATTCTTGACTGAGAATCTTTTTTACATTTATTTTAAAATTTTGTATAACCTCCAAGACCTTTGTTAAACTGGAAGTAAATGCCATGCCCTTGGAAATAAATGGATGCCTAACACACTCATCCTCAAGTATAGAAGTACCATGCTTGTAGAATACATGTACAAGAACAAAATAGCAACAAGCTGCAGTGGACAGTTATTTCTATATGTATATAGTGAACTTGTATGTAATGAACTTGTATATAATATACGTGAAAATTCATGGAATTATTTAAGTTGACAAGGACCTTATATATTCACAGAGCTTAACAGCTTCTGAAATCTGAAACCAGCACTGTTTAAAGAGAACTACTGAAATTTATCCAAAAATTACTATCCAGAAGTGATCCCTTCTGGCAAGACTGAAAAAACAGGCAGAACATTGAGGTTCCAAAGAGTAAACTATGTGTAGACTGATATCTTTTAACTACGTTAATTACTGAGCAATTACATTCTCTTTAGTCAGCAAAATTCCCAACGAAGACAGGTTTGGCTTGACTAAAGTCAGCAAGAAAAAGCTTGAATATTTGAACAATAACCATTAATACCCTATACTTACACTCAATAATAATCAAAAAACCAATGCATTTAACAATTAAAAGTTTCAGGTAATTACTGTAATTTTCTGTAGAGTCTATAAGAAATAAATTTATGAGACCAGACAATTTCAGTTAATCCAGTCATTTTCTAAAATATCAGATTGTTAAAAACGTATTAACAGAAGAATCACAAGTGTTTTCCGTCACTGATTATGTACATTAGGCTATTTCTATAATCAAACCACCCCCTTCACAGGAAAAATATTGCTGAGTGCACAACTTACATGGAAAATCATCGTCATCAAACTCACTAAATAAGAAAATTCTTTTTTCAATCCAAAATAATTTTAAGAAATTCAAGCCTAGTGCATTTATGAGAGCAGCTCAGAACGCAGCCTGTCCGCCTGTCACCAGGGTGCTGAAGAAGAGGTGCAGTCTGCCAGAAGAGTATAACCAAACTCTCAAACTCTTTGTCTTCTTTCACCTTTCCCTCACTTTTTTATTTACCATGTGGCTCTATAATTCACACCTAATGGCAGAACCAGGATTAGATTAATAAGCAAGAACTACACAGCAGCCCCTGCTGTAACAAAGATACTGCCAGCGTTCTTGTCTTCATCAGTTTTGCCAACCCCAGATGTTCCACAGTCATTTATAATTTAATCAGCTTAAATACATTATTCCATGGGATCCAATGCCGACATACAATTCAATATTTAAAAGTTTTTTAAGATTAAAACCTCTTATTATCTAGACTTCTAAACTAGACACTGTAATCAGGTCACAGTGTATTTTATAAGGAAATTTGAGGAAATTCGAAAAATGTAAGCATAGCTATGAGGAATTTTGAACAATTTAAGCATAGCTGCTACCAAAAAACAACCATCTGAAACAAAAAATGTGTTATGTTATTGCAACAACTATAAATTTTTTCTTTTTTTTTTTAAAGAACAATGATTCAGGTATGTTGGATAATCACTTCATTTCCGAGTGTGTGTTTTACATATACTGTGTAGATCAGCGGTAATAAAAAGTGAGTTAAATTGTTTTATATCACTATTTTTGAGCATTCTTGTCACTCAGTATTCTTAACTTTTCTATGCACCCATGTTACTAAAACATGTCTTTAATACAGTTCACAATAACTGGATAAATTAACTTCTTAAACACACTCTGGAATACGTTAAGGCAATCTAGGAGGTCAGTATTTTTATCCCTGTAAAAACATATTGAAACCTTTCACTGATAAGTTTATTTTCTAACAGTATTACCTTGGCCCCTTGCAAACGCTTGACAAAGGTGGTTTACTTCTAAAAGAGTGCACTGAAAGTATTAAGGATTTATATTACATATTTTCTGTTTGCTATAATTAAAAAAAAACCCAAACAACTCGTAACTTTGCACGTATCACTGGGGCAACATATACATGTCTGTGTGTATGTGTAGAGTGCACACTTATTTTCAGATAGTAAAACAAAAAAGATCTATGTATACCAAAGTCTTGAGGGCACACAGTCAATTTAAATTTAATAGTATCCAAAAGTAAATACAATTTGTGACTATTTTTGAAATTTTCAAGCACATCAATTTCTGTCTCTTCTCCTTTTAGAGAAAATACATTTTTTAAACCAATATTGCTCTTTCAACCCCAATAAAAGGCAAGTCAGGCCCCTTCATTAATATTAAAGGCAGATTATGCATGTATTTATAAGGATAACTCCACCAAATCTCACTACCTTCAATATCAATGTAGTTAAATAACTGTCACACACTTTTTAAGCACTCATTTACTAGAAAAAAAGTACTCACAAAAATCCTAAAGCAGAAACTATTTTTTTATCTTCTAATAATGAAATTAATCTGATTCTGGAGTATCATTATCTCTCTTTATCATTCATCATACAGTAATTAATATTAAATTTCTGTATGAATCGTTTTTAAGAGGACTGGAACTTTTAAACAAAAGTGGGTTTAAATTTGGTTTCTGAGACCCTTTCCACATTTTATCGTTACCACACATTAGTGTTAATCAGGTGTGCCTTGTCCAGGAAAACAAACAAAAAAAAAAGTAAAACAAACTGTTTAAATTTTCCCATGTAACAGATAGAAACATGAGAAAAACTTGAGAACTCACCAGCAGAACAGATCACAGGCCACAATATTTCACAAGAAAACTAGAATTTCAAACTAAGCATAACTTTTCTTCAATCTATAGTTTATCAGGCCAAGATACTGACTTTCCCTCCAGCAGCTGATAAACTAAAAGCAAGTCAGCCAAGGAATATATTTCACATGGAAAACCCTTTAGAAGCTCTGCATTATTACAGAAGTTGCACGCCTTAGCGGTTCTTTACTGTATTTTATTACAAGCTAACAGAACTGCAGAATCTAGAACACGTACAGAAAGCACTATAAGCAACAAATATTTTCATGGCACTAGATGACAGGTTTTAAACAGAACAAACTCTGTAAATAATATTTTCCTAATTACTTTTTTTTTTTATATACACTTATTGGCCTTCCCAATCCTATGAAGACTTCAACTGTAATTAAAATAAGGGAAGACTGTTTCTTTCTCATTCTTCTCCTTACAACTTACTGTGTTCAAAACTAACTCACAGCCAAATAACTCTTGTGATTAAAACTGGCAGCATTAGCAACACCACCTTCTCATTTACCAAACAATCAATTCTGCGCAAGAAATTACACTGTAGCGAAACCCAAAGCAAATACAAAGTAGTCTGAGGACTTCTTTGGCTCTGAAACATTTGAAAACAAACCATTCCATAGGACCTCTAATGGAAAGCAGGGTTTTTTTCTGAAATATTAACAGAAAAGCACAGCCAGTGCTATTTTCCTTTGTATAAAAAGCTACCTTTTTGCTGGCCTGCTAGAGAAAAGAATTGAGTAGCAATGAATAAGTATTATTTTCATGTCCCCTAATTGAAGTTCAAATTAGTTTGGTCCCTCGAGTATCTACAACCCAGAATTACAAAGCCATTTCCAAACCTTTGGAAGTTTGGTATTTTGAACCTTCAAATTTTACCTGCAGCCTGTCTCAATTAATCAGTGTCGTCTGTTACTGTTATTACCTACTCTAAGTAGTTGGACTAGATGATCTTCAAGGTCTTTTCCAACCTAGATGCTTCTGTGTGTGATGCTCTCACAGATAATACTTAATTTAACATCCAAATTCACTTACTTCTCTGATCTAGATGGTACTCTGCATCTAAATTTCACCAACTATTAAACCAAGGGATGTCTTCTAGCAAACATAATCGGAACTGTTCATCTCTTCAACACCTAAAAAATTTAATATCACTCGGTAACAGTGTCTTCTAAATACCAGACAGGTTTCTTGTAGCAAGGCACGGCTTTCATATGCCCCTCAATGGGCTGTGATCAGACACCAACACCTGTAGGAAGCAGATGGTAAAGCATGAGACACAGTAACTCAAATTAGTTAACACTGTTCTTCACAGCCCATACACCGCAGATATTATTACAGCAGAAGCATATCAAAACAGCAACCTTTTAGTCCCTTCCTCTACTGCAGGGGACAGGAGTCAGAAAAATATTACCCATATATTCAGCCTGAATACACAGAACTAAGAACGGAAAATAAGTTTACTCCCTGGACAAACTGCTCAAGGGAGAAAAGCATGAGAAAAAAAGGTTGTAACTGCAGCACTGATATTACCTGTTGACCAATATCCTCTGTCCAGGCTTAACCGCAGCCTGGCTTAGCACAGACACACATTAACTACAGGCATTGACAGTCCATGCACAAACCATGAGGAAACTGCCGTAGAGAAATATAATATGTACACAAATGTGTTAGATGAACCACTCAGATTTTTCTTATGTCATCCCTCCCTACCCCAGCTTAGGTCAATAGTTATCTATTTTTACCATATGCAGTTTTATTTTATTTTCCTAACAGGTCTATTACCTGTCAATGAATTTAGATTCCTAGGTTTTACCCATTATAGCCAAAATTATATGCAGGGGATTAGGCTAGTTTTCTGACAGCTCCTTTTCCCCTAACTTTACACCCCAGTAAAAAAAATAGAAATCTAAACAATGTAGCAGTGGAACAAAGATCGGTTTTATCTTGAATTATTTCACTTGAATATAATCCCCAGGGAAGAAAACAAAAAATTGCTTATGGAATTCTAACTTTAAGCTTGTAACACACTGTTATAGAGAATCCCTTCATAATCTTGTATATTGAGTTCAAGTTCTTTTTGAGTTGCTGCAATGCGTTGTTGTTTGTTTCTGTTTCTCAGATGAAGTGGATTTGCTTGTTTGTATTTTTAAATGTTCAACCACTTTCAGGGCTAGGTTAAGCAACCTGTCTTGCTCTGCATTTAAATGGAGTAGGAGATTATGTTCACTTTTCACAACTGGGTTAATAGAGTAGCCAAGCATTAACCAAAACTGAATGCTGCTGCTTAGAGAGTAGAAAGGCATAAAACACATTTCAAAGGGGCACAAATTGTACCACTGTTTTTTCTGTTCAGAGAAGTCTATGCAATGTATTTCTTCCCTCACTTCTTGTTTGAGGATGCAGGACCTTTATCTTACTGGGGGGAAAAAAAAAAAAAAAAAAAAATCAAAAACCCCACATCATCTTCCTTTTCTTAGAATATAAAAGCAACTGAAACTGCTAACAAAGTCCTACATCAGGTGTGCCTGGAGTTTTTCCACCAAAAATACACACAAAAGACATTAAAATACAAAGTCTTAGTCCCAGCTGCTATATCACTTCTGCCCAGCTAAACGTGTACCCAACTCTGACATCTTGGCCATCAGTCAGTGACTACACTAAACAACACACATACACATACCCACCTGTCTCTTATACA
>NW_020799092.1:24481529-24489344 GCF_003259725.1 Athene cunicularia
TTATGGAAAAGTTACATTCCATGCCCCCCCCCCCCCCCAAAAAAAAAAAAACAAAAACCCACAAAGCCAAAAAAACACTCAAAGATAAAAGAACACCAAAGAGCCAGTCCTGAAATTTTAAATTTATTTTACAGCTACTGACAAAACTGCAGTTCAGCATTAACACAAATGGAAATGACAGGTGTGTGTGACCTGCTCAACTCCCCAGCTCATTCTACACAAAATAATTTCTCTGCTAACAAGCTGGACTGAATTTGGACCACTGATTTGGAAGGGACAGATTCTAGACCCCCATATCAGTATCTTCCTAAGGCATTCTGATCTCCCTAACCTTACCCCTTAAGAAGATCATCATAAACATTTTTAGTAAAAAACATACAAGCTGCAACACTTCCAGAAAAATTCAGAAGGACATCAAATAAAAACCAGTGGTTTGTGCTAACAGATCAAAATGCATGTAGTCTGTTTTGCTTTTTTGTAAAAAAAGAAACTGTATGTTCATTATCACCAATTTTACCTTAAAAAATTAACATGCTGTCAGTAGTGAAGATATTTTCTAAAGTCATCACCGTCTGAGCAAATATTTCTCCTAAAGTCACTCTGTAAATCCTCTAGAAGTGAAGCACAAAGTTTTTCCTACCACATTTAAAGAAAAAAAAAAAAAAAAAAAAACAGGACTGTCATTGGCCACAAGTTCTTGCCACATCACAGATGAAACCGTTTCCATTTTCTTACTACTACTCATACAGTAATCACAAATCTAATATGGAAAAGGAATGAAAACTGACTTTGAAAGTCCTTAGGTAAAAACACTGCCTTTCTGAAATCCAGACTTTCCAAACAAGGGCTGCTGAACCAAAACAAGGCAAAAGGTATACCTACAAGAAGATAAAGATCTGTTTCAACAACAACAACAAATACAACCCAATCTATTTATAAAAATCATATTATTATCTGTTCTCACCCTATGAACATAACACACTGACAAAATTCCAATATAAAATTAGTCATTCTATTCCGTAAAAAAGAACTTCCATTTGATAGAGATACATTTATACCTTCTGCAGTAACATAATGTTTTAAATGCTGAGAACATTTTCATCACAACTATATTATAAACACTCAGGGAGCATCAGAAATACAAAAAAAAAAAAATCAATTTAGAAAACAAAGACTTTTAGAAAGACTTAAATCCCTTAATTATTTTTCAGAAGACCACCTGCATGAAGACCATGATGACATGATCCCACTAATGCTTTGTCCTATCTCCACAGGCTGTTAAATGCTAATTACATTCTGTACCCTTCACCTTTCTAACACGAGTCCTAAAGTTTTAATGAGGTTGTCAATTGGCAAAACCTTTTAATTTTTTTTTTTACATTTAGCTAAAAAAAAAAATACATTTTAATAAAATTAATATTTACATTTTTGGGGGTTTACATTTCATTAATTCATTAATTTTATTAGTAACATTGATGATTGATAAAAACATTAGCAAAGCATATTGGAAACAGTGACAGTAAGTACAAATTCTACAATAACAAACTGAAAACCAAAATCCACCAGACTTTTAAAAAAAAGTAACCACACTGAGTCCTTTATATTTTTCATTATTTATCACACAACCTGAATCAAACTGGGATCAGTTTATATAATCATATAATGCAGAATCACATTGCCCTGATGTTACCATTCCCTTCAGATGCTCACCTAAAGCCAGAAGAAACCCCATTTATACACTGAAATTTCCAAAGTTTTAGGCCTTTTTCAGCATTACAGAAGATATGTCTCGTGTAAGTTTGTGGGCAGAGAATGCAGGAGACCAATTCTTCGTTTGTAGGAGGCACCTACATGCCACAATCTTTAAGAATACACTTAGTACTTTAAAAATAGCCTTTACAGACAGTAACAGTAATCCTCTGCAGCCAGGCTCAGGGGATAGTTCACGACAGAGATGCTCTGTACACAATGAAAGCCCCAAACAGTACCAGGGAAACACAAGCCCCAACCTCAGCAAGGATTAATGGTGAGATTTTCCCAGCCAGCAGGTACCTATTCTGGGTAGAGAACAACTGATGAAGAGTCTCTAAACCTGCTCACCTTCTTACAGATTTCTCCTACCTTCTTTCAGTGTGCCCAAAAGAACACGTGCAACAGCAAGTAAGTCTCCAGCTGTTATTTTCTTGAAAAATCCATAGACTGGGGCAAATATTTGTCATCCCCTTCAATTCACATTTATTCAGTATCCTCACCCAGAGCTGCATCTCTTCCCCAGAGTGTTCATAGAATAGATTTCAGTTGGAAGGGACCTACCATGATCATTTAACCCAACTGCCTGACCACTTCAGGGCTCACCAAAAGTTTAAAAATGTTGTTAAGAGCATTGTCCAAATGCCTCAAATTCTGATAGGTTTGGGGCATCGACCACCTCTCTAGGAAGCCTGTTGCAGTGTCTGATGACTCTCTCGATAAAGAAATGTCCAGTCTAAACCTCCTCTGGTGCAGCTTTGAATCATTCCCACACGTCCTGGCACCGGATCCCAGGGAGAAGAGCTCAGCACCTCCCTCTCCCATTTCACTCCTCAGGAAGCTGTTGAGAGCGATGAGGTCCCCCCTCAGCCTCCTTCTCTCCAAACTAGACAAACCCAGAATCTTTGGCCACTCCTCAGAGGACACGCCTGTCAGCTCATATTATTCATACTGAAGTATGAAATGTTCATTACATTTTCATACACGTTGTCACTTAAAACAGATGATTGCAAATTGTCTATTTTTCTGCTTCGATTCAGATCAAAAGACCAGAGTGCCTTTGGCTGTGGTGCCATACAACAGCTCTTAAGAACCCAATACTTCGTAATCAGAGCATGATTCTTGAATACATACACACACAAACTGAAACACAACCAATAAGCATACTCAAACATTGATATTCTCTGTGGTAATGCCACTGTGAGCTGTTTTTATAGAAATAACACATCACATTAAATCCCTTTTTAAGTCCTTTACTGAAGTAAAAGCAACAGCTCTAGTAATCCATACAGGGCTGCAACCTTGAAATCACATTTTTCAAGTGGAAGAATTTGGATTTGGATGTTTTGTTTTGTACCTTAACATGTGTTTGCATACCCTATATCCTTTCTTTCTTAATAGTTTTTAATATTTTCAGCCCTTAGTGCTAGTTCCAACTGTATTCCATGGACTACAAGCAATCTACTCTCCAGTCCAGATTGCTTTGCCCAGTACAGTATCTACTACAGCCTTATGATCCAAAGGGAAGATGAATTGAAGCAAAAAATCACAACATGGAACTACCTCTGCTACCAGCATAATTATTGTAACTTTATCCTAAAACAAACAAAAAGCCCCAACCACAACTGTTGCATAGTCACCTAAAATTAACTTACATATGTCCACAAAAACCTGCCACCTTTTCCAGAAGGACTGCACTGAAATACGAGATGCAATAATCCTGAAGGTGGAAGAATTGTACAAGACCTGACTTAGGTTTCCCTGTACCTGAAAACTCACCTGACTAGTTAATACTGGAATACTACAATGCCATATGTTGATAAGGAGATCCACAAAAATTGGCTAAAACGTTCAAATTTAGTTCTTTGATTGAGAAAAGTGCCGAACAGTTGAAAACATTGCATTCTAAAACAATTACCAGAGTTGCTAGTGGGAACCTTAAAAATCAGAATTTATTGCTTTAAGTAAGTGGAGGTTTTTAAAGCCAGTCTTCCATAAACTGCTTGAGGTTTTAGATCTTTTTTTTTTTTTTACTGTTAGCACTATAGTTTGAACATGCTTAATCTTCTTAAAACTGAAACTTAGAATGTTGAGCAAGTATAAGAGAAGACATATTTTATATCGAATGAAATTAGCGACTTAAACTAAAGCCATTTCCAGATTCTTCCCTGAAAGACACAACTGAATTGTGATCCCTTTAATAACAAATAGCAAAACCTGCTTTTCTTATATAGGCATTATACAGGCATGAGAAACATTTTTCTTTCTGAGGATCCAAACCATCTTTAAAAATATTACATCCATTCTTCTAGCTCTGTTTCAAAGACTTGAAAAGTTTACTAAACAGTACCTGTAACAATATGATCGATAGCAAATATGAGCCTCATGTACGCAAAGGCAGGCAGATGGCAGATCCAGCTGCTAAATAAACTGCAGAGGAGTTCTATAAAAATGCCATCCTTTAAAACCTCTTGAGGAATATCAATCACCACTTCAACAAACAAGTACAAGTAAAGTAATAACTTTAATTTGCTTTCTTTTAATTCAAAAGGTCTTCTGTGATTGCTTAAAAGAAATTTATGGATACGTAATTCTGCTTCTCCAACCATACCCTGTAATGGAATTCACATGTTTAAGCCTTGATTTCATCGAAAAAGTGCACAGAACTCCTGGAATTAATTTCAGCCACTCCAACAAATAAATCTGTCAACTGAACAATGTAAAGGAAAAAAGACTGCTATGTCAGAAAAGCAGAATTCTTCATGTTGGTCAATCCCAAAACTCTTCAGGAAGAAAGGATGTGAATCTTACTGTATATTAAGAAAGTCTAGATATTGTGTTATTCTACATTAAGAAAATTACAAATCACTTAATTC
The DNA here is from genome assembly GCF_003259725.1 of Athene cunicularia. Classification (NCBI taxonomy): domain Eukaryota; kingdom Metazoa; phylum Chordata; class Aves; order Strigiformes; family Strigidae; genus Athene; species Athene cunicularia. Next base: position 24,486,155 of record NW_020799092.1, read on the forward strand.
CTTTCCGTACAAATTGCACCACTTCTGGAGACTCAGGTCTGGTGAGCAGGTACCATTGCTTAAGGGACACCAAGGGATAAAGGAAGATTAAGGTTGCAATAGAGAAAATGAGAAAAACTAAGTCCAACCTTAAAATTTGAGGTGTTTATTTTTCCTAACACAAACAAGAATTATTTCCACAGAAGTTTTCAGCAGAGCGAGATGACCAAAACAGAAAACCACCCCCCAAGCTTGAATTTCTGATGTATCCTTATGATTATAAATATCACAGTAACAAACTAGTTAAATGTGACAGATGTTAAAATACAATGTCTGAAAGTCACCTTGCAACACTTTTTAGATAATCTACCACTCCCAATGCGCTTGAAGGCAGATTTAGTCTGCATGATTTAAAATTTACACCATCTGCAGCCTGAAACCTCTAGTGTGGTAGAGAAAAAGACCCACACACAAGAAAAAAAATCTGAAAAGGTATCAAGATTGGTTTAAAACAAGAGGTTTTTTCCTTCATTATGATGATCAAATTAGTTTTACAGAAGCAGGAAGAAAATGTAAGGGCATTTAAGTGTCAAAATCTGCACAAATGGACACTAGCAGATTACAAAACTCCCAAGCGTATCAGACCATCGCAGACTGAAACAAGCACCTTGCGAACCTGAACGGACTCGGGCTAGAAGGTGTTGTGAACTCTACACTAAAACGATTCTAAAAAAAAAACAAAAAACACAAGCTTGTTTCCATCATACCACAAACTTTTTTTTTTTTTTTTCCATTTGGTATTGCAAGCTTTCCTGGAAGTTGGTTTTCTGTAAGCCAGGAGGAATCAGGCCAACTGCTATGATACACACCATACTTAGATGTCTTAGCAGCTCTGTAAACATTTGGAGAATGCCAGTTATTGCCCTTATGATTGCGATCCAATTGTTCCTCTGGACCAGAATATGCACTATAGCATAACTGTATTTTGGAATCAACAAATCTACGTAGCTATCATCATCCTGAACGTCAGTCTGACACCACATAAACAGCTAACATTGTCTAGACAACGTATATTCTTCACCAAGCTCTGGCAGTAGTTGTGTCACTTGGAAAGAAACGTGAAGGAGCTGGTCTAACAGTCCATGATTTTCAAAGACAGGCAGAAAGCAATCAAGGAGCAAGTAATTAAATGCAAAAGTACTTAAACTGCATTGAGAGTTCTAGTGAGGCACTGACTGACCAATATGTGTCAAAATCCTTACGGAGTTTTATGTACGAACATCACAGATGTAAATGTGTCACCAGGTATACTCAGTTTTCAGTAATTTCTATCTCCAGGTAGAATTAAAATGGAATGAAGCCTTAAACTTAATTATAGCTACGGTCAGAATAACGATTTGGATAAAAAGAAAACGTGTCCAAAGGTGACAGACTCTCTTTTAACTTCCATTGTCTCAATTTGCTGTGTACAAAATCCACATACCTCCTCAGATGAGCTACAGTAAAATATCATCTCAGCTTTAAGGCAGAAGGAATCAGCATGTGGAGGCTGTGACGTCCCAGACTAACAGCAGAAGGCGTTACTGGTGAAGTTATTCACAAAGACATGTTGAGGCACACAGCACATAAATTACTCTCCTAGTCTCCCACATTTAATCGTATTCCTTTCAAAACAGTGTAAAATAAATTTGCACCAGATTCTCAAGAATATCTTTAAGAGGTTCTGAAAAAGACTCTAGGATTATCTACTGTTTATTGAGCACCCAGGCCTCACCTGTTTGACTAATGCTGTGATTTGCCTCTTTCAAATCCCACCAGCATGCAGTTCACTACTGCACTTGTTAACAGATGTCGTCTACCCTGCAAACTCTGTTTGAAAATGGTCAGCAGTCTGCTGCTTCTATTAGTGACTGAGAAACCCGAGAGCCCTGAAGAAAAAAAGTGAAGTACTAGAACATGAGCACCAACACTTACACAGACATCCAAGCCACGGATACGGAGGCACTCAGACCGAAGTTAAAGAAATGGATGCAGAAGAGCAAAATCAGATCAGGTAAAAGCAAAACAGCCAGAAAGTGCTGAGAACAAAAACAATTAAGCAAGTCTACAGAAACAGGTGTTCAAGCAGTGACAAAAACTACCTAAAGCTTCACTAAAATGCTGCAGTAAGATGGCAAGAAATGCATTCACGATGTGTAGATGATAGGCAAAAATAATTGTTAAGATAGGAAGGGAAAATTGCTTATAAGATAAACTGTAGCCTCCTAAGAACCGAAGCTGCAGAGAGAGTTCATCAAAGGAATGTCCCAGAGTAGGTTAAGCTCAGGTGCTGGGGTATCAAGAGGACAGACAATTCTATTATGAGAAGCCTCAAAAGCTAAAATGTTTAAAGACCTGATTTACACAAAATGTTTTAGATGCCTAATGATTCAGACAGATTTTCAAGAAAGACGTCCAACACCTAACTGCATTTAGAGTAACAGATACTGGGCACGCAGACAACACTGAAAAATCCGACTAGGTATTTCACCACAGCTTAAGGTTCCGGACAGTGTTTGAAAATTTGGCCACGCAGTTTGGCCTCAGAAGCAGAGAAGTCCTAGCTGAGGTTTCCAAACCTCTGGGCTAGAGAACTGCTCACAAGGTTCTCCTTCCTGTTGCCGGGGGTGGCAATGGTCTGGGCGCAGGGAAGGAAAGCTCCTGCTCTTCCTCTAAACTACAATTCGAGTCTCTCCGCAGCAACCCGTGAGTCACATCCCTAAGAACAGCCACCACGGCACAAGGGTGGCCGTACCGGGGAGCCGCAGCTGTGGGGACCCGGGGGCACCCCCAGAGAAGGAGGAGCAAGGCCTCGCAGCGACAACCCCCTGCTGCGGCCAGGCCCTACCGGCACCGGCCCTACCGGCACCGGCCCTACCGGCACCGGCCCTACCGGCACGGCCCAGCTCGGCGGCCCGCACCCCCGGTGAGGGCAAGGCAGGGCTGGGAACGGCGCCTGCCTCCCCTGCCAGGGCTATTCGGCGCGGGTGGGCAGGCTCTAGAAGGGAGGGAGGGCGAGGAGCGGCTTCTGCCCCCCCGGGAAAAGGCCCCCCCGCCGCCCTCCCGCCCCGCGCGGCCTCACCCGGATGTGGATTTCGCGCCGCTCGCTGCCCCACACGCCCCCGTCACGTGGTGCCGGCGCCTCACGCGCGCGCTGGCAGCCGGCCGCCGC
>NW_020799092.1:24489394-24543116 GCF_003259725.1 Athene cunicularia
GGCTCCCCAGCCGGCACGGCGCCTTATTGTTCCTTACCGGGCCGCTCGCGGAAACCCGACGCCGCTGGAATCACCGGCTGGCGCCGGGCCCGCAGTCAACCCCAGCCCCTGGATGGAGCTTTTGCCTCTTGGCCTTTGGTGCTGCCGTCAGAACGGGGTTGCTCGCTCTGCCTGCCTGGTGACCTCAGGCTTTGTCCTTGTAATAAACTGCTGTAACTAATTTGCTAAGTTAAGCAAGGCGGGTACGATAGGTTTGAATGATCTGTAAATGTTAAACCCCACCATCCTGCTGTCTAAAGTATTGTAAAAATAGAATATGGTACCCTGTGTGGGTTTTGAAATGATTTGCAGTTACTATAACCTGTATTACACTGAATGTTTGAATATATATGGATAAAATATAAAGTATGCCATTTGGTTGGAAAAATGTAACTGCTTCTCGGAAACCCCCGTCACCCAGAGCTGATAGGTAAACCGCTTCTCGGAAACCCCATCACCTAGAGATAACGTGTAACTGCTGCTTGAAGAAAAGCCCACCAAAAGATGTGATCATGAGGCTTTCAAAGGATCCTATGGAGAAAGAGCAGGACAATCATCTGACAAGAAGAGGATTGGTTAAGACGGTGGTACAGGAGTATAAAAGACGTTGCTTTTTAGAACTCGGGGTGTGTCTTGGTGGAGCGGAGACTCCCAGCACACCCAGCGCTGCTTTGTCTATTGTTTCTCACCCTAAATCAATTGAACCCAATTAAAAATATGTTTAAAATTGGCTCGTTTGATTATAACATCCTCAAATGGCAGCGGCGTGTTTAGTGAACAGCAGCTGGCACCCCTCTGCCTCATCACCAAAAATGACTCAAGAACTGCAGATCGAACCACCTTCCTGGCTGGAGAGAAGGAGAAGCTTTGGGGCAATCCTCTCCGCAAGGTGGTTGCAAGGTGCTGAGAGGATGTGGCGTGGTGGCATAAACTAAGGTGTTTTCATATTCCATACTACATGAAGAAACAAAAAATATGGTGGTTTAGGCTCTATGTCCCATTACACCTGCCTGCAGTGTTCTCAAAGGTGGCGATAGAACATGAATTTTATTTTGTAAATAACATATGGAGCTTTATCCGTCTTTTTACAAGTTATGACTTGGATCTAAAAAATTTTTTTAAAAAATAATTCTTGTGCCTGAATCGCTATAAAAGCTTAAAGTTGGATGGCCATTTCTGAAACATTCAGCCTTGGCAGACAAAACAATTGTAAGTGTTCTTGTTTTCTGCATTAGTTACCTTCCACTGCAGTATTATCCCAGCTAAAGACCATTATATACACCATCAGGTGGTAGTTTCTTCTTCTATGTGCAAGGAGACAAAAAAATCTTAAGAGAATCTTTTGAATATTGTGTATTAGTATGTGGACATTCAAGAAGTTTACATAAAGTTTTAATCGGGAGTTATCATCTCACTGGTTTCTGTAATACTAAAAGTGAAAATTCAGATTCTCAGGACTTCAGGAGATCCTTTCCAGAACTGTGTTCATACATGCTTTCAGGCCAGGACTGCCTGCTCCTGTTTTGTCAATAAACTGACGATTTCACTTTTTTGACTATCAAGATACCATTCTCTTTGTACAGATTAATGCAAGTTTCTATTTCTGATGACTGAAGGCAGTAAACCTTAAGTATATGTTTATAATGAACTTACTCTGTTTTGACACTCTGCAACATGTTCCTTTTCTTTAAATTTTAGAGTTTGCCATACTGTATTTGCAGAAGGAATAAGCGTACTCTGGGCAAAAAGCCAAGAAAAAGCAGTTCTTACCAAGCTAAATTAGGTAATTACATTTTCACTGTGTTTTTAAAGCACAGCTGTATCTTTTGGGTTATGAGAATTAGTATATAATATACTTAACTTTATACTTTTCTTCTTATGTAAGGGAAAATGTCCCTTCAAAATGCAGACTTGTCTAATTAGCTCATTTTCTCCATTTTGAAAGTCAGTAAAAGTAAATGCATTGTTTATTATAATTTTTTTTAGTTTATAGTGACCATTATCAGGTGTCTCATTCATTTCTGTGTCAGAATTTGGTAGATGAGAGAAAAATTAAATCCCTTTTGTTTTGATTTTCCACTAAAATGATTGCATTATTATTGTACCTCAATACTTTTCAATGCTATTTTAATGACAGGTAATAAGTATCAATGAAAGATGACATATAGTTACTCAGTTTTCTCTGTGCTCAGAAAATGACACCACTAACACCATTCTCTTGGTAACTGAAGAAGACTGATAAAAATTATGCTGTTACTCTGTTAATTAGATGCACAGTAAGATTACAGTATCTCACAAGAGTTCCTTGAAGCCTACAGTCCAAATAATCACTAATATTCTCTTTTTTAATCTGTAAAAATTGGGTATGCAACTTCTGTGTGCACGTATAGTAAATTACTGGTTTAGAAAACAGATTCATAAACTATTAAATGTATGTTTCCTTAATGTAAAGTGCTCAAAAAAATTTTGAAAACAGTATGGAGAAGTATCTTCTATCCCTAATTCATATATCAGCATCACAAGAAAGCGTCCCTAGTATACTAAACTAGTTCCAAAAAGAAATCAAATATTAAGGTCGTTCATGTACAATAATGTTTAGCTTGTCCAAAAATCAATTTCAACATCAATTCTGCACAATTGAGATTTTTGTAACACAAGCCTCTATCTCTGGATGTTTATTTTTTTTTCCCAAATTAACTCAAGTGGGAAAAGTCCGTTAAATCTATAATTTTCTAACTATCTGTACTTTATGGTTTCCTTGGGGTCTGATGTGGTTGTGTTTTGATAATCATCTTCCCTGCTGAGTTGCCACACTGTAGCCCTTGAAATATGCTGCTGTTGGTGAATCTACTTCAACTTTTCCTTCAGCTAACCTGTCTCAAGGCACTCGTCAGTTAATTTTTTAAAACTTCCTGGATAATGCCCCTTAGATTTTAGGAGTATTTCCTATCATAATGAACCCCAAGGAAATAGAACAAAAAATTTCTTACTGTCCAACACTGTAGTTCATTGAATATCCCGGTTTGGAGAGACCATCAGTATAAACTGTTGGCATTCTTCCAAAGTATTACTGATTCTTGACAGCCACCGTTTTCTGGGAAACTAAAGGTTGAAGAAACAAAAGGAAACAAGAAAATCCATTTGTCTCACTCTTAGACACATTCCCTGAAGCCTGAAATGGGCAGTTCAATAAACATAAATTCAGCAAGTAAAGAAAAAATGAGAGGAGGAAGCACACTGCAAGCTATACACTGATTACAGTTTTTGAAAGGAATCAGGACGTAGAAGCTGTATAGAAGCCTTATATTTTGATTTAAGATTGAATATAGCAATTAACATAAGGTTGATTGTTTATGTTTGGTAGCTATGTCTCTGGAGTTTTATGAAATATGAAAAAAAAATACATTTCATAATGCTTAGATTACTGAAAAACAGAAAGTCCAGTATAATTGTACGCAAAATAGTTTGAACCAATCTAAGACCAAAAACTTAATTTGGGCTCAGTGTTATTGTTATGTCTCCTAGAGAGCAAAGTTTATAGAGATTCCTGTCAGTTTTTTTTTTTTTTTTTTTTTTTAATTGATTCAGCCTTACATGGTAACATTAGGTGGTTATAAATAAGTGGGTAATACCACCCTTCAGTGTAGCAGTTTGTGTGGTATGAAGCCAGTCATATTTGTGGGTCTTCCAAATCAAACAATGTTTGTAATGTTATTGGACTGGATGCTTTTTAAAATCTTTGTAGAGAAATAAGAAAAACTCTGCTGAACAAGCATGATTTGTAAAGGAGATGTGGATTGATTTACCACTATTAAATGCCATCGTTAACCTAAGGAGCTGACTTCCTTACTGGGGGAATTGGTGATATAACTGACAACAAAATGAAGTGTTCACTTTTCTTATTCTGAAGCCGATTGAGAGAACAGATCGTAGGACGATAAGCTTCTTTATTTGAAAGATTACCACTATTTTAATACTATGCCATTCAACATTTTCAAGTGCAGTCGAGGCTTATAGCACCTAAAGTCTTTATGCTCTGTTGTCTGGTGATCATCAGGAAAGGATGGACCAAGTTCAGCTTGATAGCAAACTACTGTTTCCATGATAAGAACCAACATACCCTCCTTCTTGTGGTCAATATTAGGAGCAAGATCCTGATACAGTTAAACTATTTGAATGGGAAGGAGAAGAACATACTGTGTCAACTCGGAAGGTAGCCATCATGTGTAGAATAATTTAGCCTGTTTCATCAGCTTAAATCTCTGATTTGTCCCATATTGAGGTCATTACTCCCATCACCACCTAGTTCAGTCCTCACTGGTATTACCACAATTAGCAATAAAGCAAAAAGCATATTTGTTGCTAGACCGCGATCCGCCTACTTAGAAAAATTCTGTCACCTTTTTCTACCCACCAAAACAAAACAAAACAAAACAAAACAAAACAAAAACCCACAGTCAAAGCATACTATACTTGTTCACCTTTTAAGGTTTTAGAGAAAAAATCATGGTATAAAAATCATTACGATTTCCTTTCAAGAAAATTTACTAAAAAGTAGACATTTACAACTCCTGCCGTTAAACAAGACCCTGCTATAGAGTCCCTTTTTTTTCCCAACCTACTGTAATATATTTCTCCTTTTAGATGACAGTTGCAGACCCCAGAGGCCAAGTTCTAAAGTATATTTTCCCATTTGTAGAATCTGTCCATCGACAAACTCTTCAGGCAGGTACAGGCAGAAATGTGAAGTTTTCTCCAGGCTCACCAGGTAGACATCCCAATAAAGGATTGTATTGTGCCCGCCATCTCAAGTCGTGCAATCCTGTGCGCTCAGTGAATTATCAGTATCCACTTTACCAACCTTTTCTAATTGTTACAGCTTTTATACATCTAAATAAACACCATAATAGGTGAGTTGGTGTTTTTTCTAGGTTGGGTGGTTTTGTTTTAAATATTTGGTCCTCCCGTTTTTTAAATCCTGTGGAAGTACTTTTGAATTTGCAATCGGTGATCTATTTTTCAGCTACTTTTTTTCCCAGGTTTAATTGATTTGTATGTTAAGTGCGTTTGTATAAGCAGCAGTGCTACGCTGGAAACTTCTTTGTGAAATCACGGTAAAAGGTTTAGGACAGATTTTTCAGTCTCAAGAGCAACTCTTTTTAAATCAGTTTTTGCATACATCTGCAAGAGCAATTTATGAACAGTGCTCTTACTTCAAGTGGTATTTTCCTACAGTATTTTAGTTTCCCTTATTAATGTTAAAATAAATAAATATTTGAGTTCATAGAAATTCTAGAGAAAACAATATTGCACAAAGAAATCACCTAGTTAATCATGGAAAACTGCACAAGTGCTACAAGTTTGGTTAAACTGTGAGGGAAATGTCCAAATAGTCCTTTTTAAAGCCATTACAAGCATTCTTGCAGCACTTTAAATCAGTCAAACCTCGTCAACAAGAACTAGGGCTGTATTCTTGAGCTGGTAGCTAGTGTACACACATTTTGTGGGGATTTGAAAGAGTGGACAAACAAGGTCCATAAATTCTCTCAACACCAAGTTCAGGAACTCTGAACTTTATCCAAAACAAATAGTTTCTGAGGACAAAAGCGTTGCCGTTTGAAAATAATTCTATTTTTCCACTTGGCTTTCTTAGAACTTCAGTATTTAAAACTACTATGGATCATTCTGAAACATAATTTTATTTCTAACATAATCAGTACCTTCTCCTCAGTGTTGCCAAAGTACATAAAGTGAAGCACATGTTGTGGGTTAACCTCAGTAGAAGATAAATTCAACAGGGCAAAGTTTTCCTAAAGCTTTTGGTCCTCTTCCTAAGCTTTTGCTGTGTTGTTGTTTTTCCTGTATTTATTTTAATTTTTAATAAATGCATAAAAAGGACAGGCTTTGCAACACTACTGGGATTTATCCCGTCAGCATGGTTTTGTGGAGACTACCTCAAGGAATGAGAGAGCAGTTAAATCATGCCACTTCACTTGGTTTCAGTACCTCCACTCAGAATAACAATATTTGAAATCAGAGCTTTATCATAAGAATTTTGTTTGTTTCTTTATATTTTTCTAAAATTAGAGAGAAAAATTATAATAATATGTTTGCTGTATTAATAGCAATGAGTTGATAGGGACACTCAGTAATCTAGGAAGTCATGCAGTCAGTCCTGAACTTCCCTTTAAACAGGAATTGACACAGTTCACTATAAACTATACAAATCCAGAGCTGACAGTGTGTCCTCTGAGGTATCTGGGAATCTTAGTTTCACTTGCACTTTTATCATAGGTTTAAATTCTGGCCTTAGGACTGAAGGATGTGAAAAATTACAACCTTCAGAATCATTCACGGAGCATGTTACAAGTATTGCTTGACAACAGCCAGCACTTTCTTAAAGGATGCGCAGTAGTGTATGTATCCAGCCTATAATTATTATTGAGCTAAGACTCTTTGGAAAAATTTGGTATCTCACTCCCCCTACTCCAAACCATAGAAACTGTTTCCAAAATTTTAATCGATAGAACCTCAGAAATCTCAGGTGGATGATGAAACAACTAAAAGCTAGGCGCAGAATTTTTTAGAGAACTTGAGTGAGCAACTGTTCCAATGACTGAGTCAGGGGCTGAGCTGGAAGGGTACAAGTGAGTAAAGATGGGATTCTGTAAACAAGGTCATCATCCGAGCACCAAAGAAGGACAAATACTCTTGGTTTGGAATGGCTACTTGGAATTGTGTGTCCTCTAGCGCAAAGCATGACTCTAGTCCCGTAGCTGAAGCAGACGCAGTACCGCATTAGTCAGTCCTGGAATCCTCTCTCACCAGATTTGCTGGAACCAGGTACTGCATCAGAATGGTCAGTGTATTAGCATATCATTCCTTATGAGTAATTTCATATCCACTCTTAAAAATAGCTTACAGTAAGACTTAATTGTACTGCAGATGAACTCCAAAAATTATTCCAAGAAAGTTCCTTACTATCTCACATTCAAATCTTCAGACGAGCCTCTTCACAGTCCTGGAGTTATTTATAACCAACTATGACTTTGTTATGTTTGAGACAGATGCAGGGAGACAGAAATGTTCTGGAACAAAAATTCCTCAATTAGTTCTCTTTGCAAAAAAGTGTGCATCCTTTTCTGAGTCCTGGACTTTCTCAGCAACGGTGGCTGCACCCATTATTGTCGGACAGCTATTACCCGGGGAATGGCATTCTTTCCACCGGCAGTCAGAGGGGACTGGCCATTCCTTTCTTCAACAGTAATCCAGCAGTGTCAGACAACTGCACCAAATGGGAGCCCTGAAGGAATTTCAGTCTGGTTTTATGTATCCGTGCCTAGATATAGTCAGAGATCAAGTTTGAAATTACAGTAGTAAAAGGAACACAAATTCCTGTTCCACTCCTGTTTCCTGAATGAAGACATATTTTTTCCATCTCTTCACACTAAAGTTGAGGGAGAACGATCTGTCTCTGGAATTAGAAGCAATCAATCATTGGGCACTTGCAAAATAGCTACAGCAGGGATTCGTTCATATCAGAGTTCAGAGTAATTTATATTGAAATATATAAAAAATGTATATAAATATATAAAAATGAGATAGCTGAAATGTAGCAAATTACATTTCTCATTCATTCCTAGATAAATTAATCTCTATTATATTAATTACAGTCATTTTAATGCTGCTGATTGTAGTGGTTTAGCCAAGAATTTATGTAACACGTAGCTGTGTTTCATTATGGAAGGGAAAAAACCTGTGGTATGAACACCTGGAATAATAATTAATTCTTATATTGCTGTCTGATACAGAAAAATCATGACATGCACATAGCAAATGTTTTGTATAAATTGCATCTTCTCATTGCGCAAACCATGTGAGAAACCCTTCTTTGGGACAGCATTGTCGGATAATCGTCAAACAAATAGGCAATTAGTATCCAAATCCTGATTATTTATCTATCTATCAGAGCTTGTTTTTCCATTAGAAACACTCCCAAGTAATCCAGCTGCTATGCAAAAATTTAATTAAAACCATAAAGTGATAGTTTGACTAGATGCTTTTATTGAAAATAGCTAAAGCATTGAATGTTTGCTAATAGGTAAGTGTAGCGAAGAAACTGCCTGACAAGTAAAGGAATACAAGTCGCACTGAAGACTTTTGACATTCACAAAATGTGTTAGCACCTTGCAGAAATTATTACAATACAAGAAAAATAAGTTTATTGAGCAAACCTGGGAGGTTAACGATCAGGTTATAAGTGAGTCCGACACTCACTGCTTTCAATGGTGCTGTTAACACAGTAAGATCTGGTATCCTGTGGTTAATTTTCTTAGACTTATTTGCCCTTTTTTCCTCAAATCATATAATAGAATCACGGAATGGTTTGGGCTGGAAGGGACCCTAAAGATCATCTAGTCCCACACCCCCTGCCCTGGGCAGGGCCACCTTCCACCAGCCCAGGTTGCCCAAAGCCCCGTCCAACCTGGCCTTGAACCCTTCCAGGGAGGGGGCAGCCACAGCTGCTCTGGGCAACCTGTGCCAGGGCCTCACCCCCCTCACAGGGGAGAATTTCTTCCTTCTATCTAATCTAAATCTCCCCTCTGTCAGTTTAAAACCATTCATCTTAACCCTACACTCCCCAATAAAAACTCCCTCCCCCCCTTTCCTGCAGCCCCTTTCAGCCCTGGGGGGCCGCTCTAAGGTCTCCCCGGAGCCTTCTCTTCTCCAGCTGAACCCCCCAACTCTCTCAGCCTGTCCTCACAGGGGGGTGCTCCAGCCCCCGAGCATCTTTGTGGCCTCCTCTGGCCACACTCACGCAGGTCCATGTCCTTATGTTGGTGCCCCCAGAGCTGGACCCAGCACTGCAGGGGGGTCTCACAAGAGCGGAGCAGAGGGGGAGAATCCCCTCCCTCAACCTGCTGGCCCTGTTTCTTTTGAGGCAGCTATCAAGCTATTGCCACTCAAAAAAAAAAAAAACAAAAAAAAACCACCCTGTTGACCATTTAGCAAGTATTTTAATTGCAAAGACAAAATAAAATGTTTGTTATATAGGAACTAAGGATGCTTGCATCTTATCCTCAAAAAATGCCAAGATAACATTAGAAATAAACCTCTACTTGTCACCTACCAGTGGTACCTTAAATACTTGGCAATTATTTAATAAATAAATAAATAAATAAATAAAAATTGCCTGAGATCTTTCAGTTGGCAAAATCTGATGGCCACTTCTGTTGGTGGTTTTCATTAACCATCGTTTTAATTTCATTAATAAGCAAAGGAACATTCACACTGCAAATGCATTCACAGCACCAGAAAGTTCTGTCCCGATATTTTGTGTTATCGTACCCATTAAAATGCCAATATTAGTTGCGTATAATTACTTTGAGTGATTAAGGAAACATGAGAAAGTACTGAACACCTGATAGGGCCTAAAATGTTACAGACTCTCAGAGTTTGCTTGCGAGATGTTTGTGAAACAACTTATGCATATATACAGAATCTGCATTTCTCAGTTGCACAACCTATTATTAAACTTATAAGTAGGGGAAACATCTGTCTTCCGAAAATATGTATTAAGAAATGTGTTCACATGTTGAAAAAATTAGATGAATATTCGCAAATTTACTCCGGAGAATTTTGACCTTAATCCGTTGATCCACATTTTAGTATACGATATACGTTAAAAATAACATTATTTATTAACATATTATAATGGAATATCACAGCAGTATATTATCTGCATGAGTGAAGAAAGCGAAAAACATCATTCCCAAAAAGATTTTCTGATTCATTGTGAGTTACTGCATATGAGGGAGAGTAATTGGTTTTACATTTAAATAATTTAGACAAGTATGTACATTTCCTAAACAGGGAGAAATTAAGCCTGTATTGACTTTCTTTTCCAGATTGCGTATTTGTTTAGAGGTAGAACTTCTGCTTGCTGGAAACAGTAAACTGTGATTAATACTTGATGTAAATGTGAAGATTTTGAAAAGTTATTTCATATACTACATGTATCTTTTCGAGAGACTCGTTTTGGAAAAACATAAATAACAAAAGAAAAAAAAAGTACTTAGAGGAGTTTACTTGTGAAAGTAAATTTACATAGTCTCAATAAAACATGACGGATCGTTATGGCAGAGATTAAAAGGAAACTTTCAGTTTTCTAATTTTGTTTATTTTGTGCACTTGATAGAATTCCGTACTTAACCAGTTTTACTGTCCTCAGTCATTTTTCTTGCTGTTTGCGTGGGTTCTTTATGCAATGGTCAACAAAAAAACAAAACAAACCAAAACAAACAAACAAACAAACAAACAAACAAATCCTTAATAAAATACTACTCTGGAAGAATTGGTAAGCATGCTAAATTACATTTGTAACTAATTTTTAATCCATTTCCTTGGTCAGACATCAGGATTTAAGATGCCTGATCCGGAATGATATTTCTCTTTTTGATAGATAAAAATACTGTATTGCCACATCGTCTTTTCATGGCCTTCACCCAGGGAGCTAAAATAGGAAGTTCTAAACTATGGTCTGGTGATAATTTGCATCATCCAGTGCTAAATCCAGTCAATCCAATTGTTTTAAAATCAATTAAAACCTTTCCATATACTTCAGTTCACATGGAATTAACCTTAAACGGGAATAATTTAGACAGAAGATTTTAGAAAGCATTTTTAAATTATATGATATCTGTATCATAGATATATTAAAAGAAGTTGTCATGTGCATTGGGTACAAAAATTATCCCTTTACTTGTTTCTGACAAGCTCTCTACAACTACCCGGAAGGAGGTTGTAACGACGTGAGTGACGGTCTCTTTTCCCAAATAACAAGTGACAGGAGGAAAGGGAACAGCCTCAAGTTGCACCAGGGGAGTTTTAGATTTGATATTAGAAAAAAATTCTTCACTGAAAGGGTTGTCAAGCACTGGGACAGGCTGCCCAGGGAAGCGGTTGAGTCACCACCCCTGGAGGTATTTCAAAGACGTGGAGATGTGGTGCTCAGGGACACGGTTTAGTGGTGGTTGGTATGTTATATTAATGGTTGGACTCAATCTTAAGGGCCTTTTCCAACCTAAATAATTCCATGATTCTATTCTATGACATGGTTTTCAAAGACAAAAATATAAATTGAGGTGAAGAGTTATCTAACTACTTCTTGGACCAAAAGTGGCAGATTACTATTGGACTGATGCCTTTTATGAACAGTTGGAACAAGCACAAAGTTATCTATCGGGTAAAATTTTATGTCATCTCTCTCTTGCTGTGTGGAGGAAACTGTTCAGCCAAGACAGCTTCCTATAATGTGCTATGTACACGCTCAAGCTAGCAGCACAAAATTTGTTTAAACCTCTGTGCAATGCCATGAATATGTTAACATTTTAGGAGGACGAGTCTCATGTGTTCACAAAACCTAATTACTGGAAGCATTTTATAAATTTAACAATATAAAATATTTTAAGCAATTACCACAGTTTGTATTTATCTCTGTAGGGAAACCAGAATAATGTGTATTTTGTAAAGGCAAAAATTTTTGTCAATAAGACAAAAGATCACTCTAATTCCAGTTTAACTGAATAAGTAATAAATCCTAAACAATCTAAGTAGTGGCAAGTAACCTAGTTCTAACACATTTTCAGGTTTGATCAGTTCAAAGTCCCTGTAATACAGATAAGGAAGATTTTTTTTGAAATGCTATTTTGAGACATATCTTGATAATGCCTTCTTCATTTAATAAGCAAAACAGACCAACAGTTACCATAACTGGGAGGCTGTACAGTAGATAACTTCTGACGAGTGTAGGTCATATACTGACATCATCTATCAAATAGATCTATCTATCTATCTATCTATCTATCTATCTATCTATCTATCTATCTACCTATCTACCTATCTATCAATCATCTATCAATCTTCGTCACATGTCACCAAACAAGTCGTGTCAGCCTTCACACCATGTACATTTCAGCCACACCATGTTGCTAAATGTCTTTTGTATTTGCATCTAATGCTTATACTTTTAAATATTGCACTTTGTGTAATTTATGTATGTGACTAATTAGTAGATGAGATACACAGTGAAGTGGAAATCGTATGTACGATGTAGCTGCTGAGCAACTTTTCTGGTATCAAAATACTGTCTTTCAGTGCTTTCCCACCTGAATTTCAGTTCCTTACCCACAAAGAAAGGAGTGAAGCATGAGCAAAACACTTTCCGGTCGCTACTGTGGGGTTTAAATCCCTCTCAATTTCCAATCTGTTTGAGTTGACTGTTAATCTGTGCTGTGGATCCATCAATGTATCATTGCATAGTCTCAGGAAAAAACAAAACAAAACACAACATAACAGAACAAAACAAAACAACTCATTTTATGTATCTCGGTCCAGTCAAGAGTCATTCTTGTCACTGCACAACTTTGTAATGAGGCTTATTGTCATCAATATCATAGTCCCAATACTGTCAATTACATTGTTCTGTCTACAGAAACTTTAGGAATTTTTCCTCAGTTATTATCAGAATAATTGAGGTTGGAAAGGACCTCAGGAGATCACCTAGTCCAACCTCCTGCTCAGGTCAGGATTAACATCGATTTCAGAGGATGTAGCTCAGAGCTTTATCAAATCTGACCTTGAAAACCTCCAAGGACAGAGATTCCACAACATGTTTCAATGCTTATCTGTCCTCTTGTTTTCTACTGTGCTGCTATAAAGCTCTGAGAAAGTCTGTTCTCCTTTATCCTCACCTGTCAGCTTTATAGTCTTGAAAAGCAGCAATTCTACTGAAGCAAATAGGCTTTTAAAAAGATGCACCAAAGATAAAATTTATAAAGCAACTGAGGTAGAGTGTTGCTGCAGACATTTAGAACGTAATGAACTGAGCTGCATTCTCAGTTTTCTCCTGCTAGTGCAGTCTAAGATCAGTACAAGCCACTCATTACCAAGGAGAACAGAGTCCAATCTGATATATCTTGTGCCAAATCACAGCTTTCTTACAGTAATGCCACATCACCAAAGTTTTTTGTTGGGTTTTTTTTTTTCCTCCTGTGAGCACTGTAGAGTGTTCTTCCTAGCCAAGAACAGACAGGCAAGACTAGGGGGAAGTAGCAGGAGGGGAGCCAGGAGTCTGCCGCACAAGAAACAGAGGAATGCAAGCGGAACATTATGCTGGGATGTCACTCATTTTCTGAAACAGTAAAGTTGATTGACCACAAAATTCAAGCAGTCTTGTGCACACCACACAACAGCATTCATCCAAGGACAAATTTGCTTGTTGTGCGTTTTCCCTGTTACATCCCATACACAGATGCAACAGCCACTCTTCAAATTTCAGTTTCCTTTGGGTTTTATATTTCTCGTAGATTCCTTTATTGTTTTCTCAGGATCCTTGCTCTTTTCTATTGATGCTACTGTTACATCAAATTTTTGATCCCCATAACCAGATATTTCCATAGGAGTGTGCTTCAGTATTGGCAGATTACCTATACGTATAAAAAATGTAAGTGCGTAAGGCACAAGTAGTGGTGACATAGTGACATCCTCAAGACTTCTAGAATGCTGGGGTGGAAGGGCAGGCTAAGAACCTCAGAAGGACTCTCCCAGTATCACCTATGTATTGGTTAAACAGCTTCTTTATCTTATACAAAACTACATCTAAGACTGTCCAGTATTATTCAGATTGCATCAGAGGAATCGGTGCTGCTTGCTGTAGTGCTAGTTTGGGCAATACGGACTTCCAGAAGACTAATGCCCTTCTGTTGACAATGGTTCTGTCAACATTTGCAGATTATATATTAAGTGACTGGGAAAAAGGAAACATTGCACCCATTTCTAAAAAAGGGTAAAAAGGAGGGATCTACTGACCTGTCAGCCTCCCCTCTGTGCCTGGGAAGATCATTGAACAGATCCTCCTAGAAGCTATCTTAAGGCATATGGAGGACAGGGAGGTGATTCGAGGCCACCAACATGGCTTCACCAAGGCCTCACCAACCTAGCGGCCCTCCATGACAGAGTGACTACATCAGTGGACAAGGGAAGAGCTTTGGATGTCACCTATCTGGATGTCTGTAAGACCTTTGACGTGGTTCCCCACAACATTCTTCTCTCTAAATCGGTGAGATAAGGATGAGATGGGTGGACTGTTTGGTGGATAAGGAATTGCTTGGATGGTCGCATCCAGAGAGTAGTGGTCAATGGCTCAAGGTCTGGATGGAGATCGGTGACAAGTGGGTCCCTCGGGGGTCTATACTGGGACCAGTAATGTTTAATATCTTCATCAGTGAGATAGACAGTGGTATCGAGTGCACCCTCCGCCGATTTGTAGGTGACACCAGGCTGAGTGGTGCAGTTGACATGCCTGAGGGATGGGATGCCATCCAAATGTCCCATGTGAAGCTCATGAGGTTCAACAAGGCCAAGTGCAAGGTCCTGCACCTGGGTCAGGGCAACCCCCAGTATCAAAACAGGCTGGGAGATGAAGGGGTTGAGAGCAGCCCTGCAGAGAAGGACAGATAAGGGAGACCTTATAGTGGCCTTCCAGTACTTACAGGGCTCTTGTAAGAAAGATGGGAACAGACTTTTTAGTAGGGCCTGTAGTGATTGATAGAACAAGGGGTGATGGTTTTAAACTAAGCAAGGGTAAATTCAGAGTAAATATAAGGAAGAAATTTTTGACAGTGAGGGTGGTGAAACATGTTGCCCATAGAGGTTGTAGATGACCCATCCCTGGAAACATTCAAAGTCAGGTTGGGCGGGGCTCTGAGCACCCTAATGTATCACAGAATCACAGAATCATCTCAGCTGGGAAGGACCCTGGAGATCATCTAGTCCAACCGTTCCCACCTACAGCACATCCTTAAGCTATAAATCGGCCCGACTCTTGAACCCCTCCAGGGATGGGGACTCCACCACCTCCCTGGGCAGCCCATTCCAATGCCCAACAACCCGTTCTGTAAAGAAATCCTTCCTAATATCTAGTCTGAACTTTCCCTGGCACAACTTGAGGCCATGTGGTTGAAGATGTCCCTGTTCATTGCACGGGGGTTGCACTAGATGACTTCTAAAGGTCCCTTCCAACCCAAATCATTCTGTGGTTCTATGCTTCTAAGTACTGATGCTGTTGATACCTTGTGCAAAAGATCATCAGTCATGGCACTTTAAACAACTTTAGAGTCACCAGATTCTTAATTAGGTCACCAAGATCAAGAACGTTTTTCTTGTCACTTCTCTGACTTGAATGGAATGTTAGAGTTGTGTTGTTATGGACATAGGTCCTTTGCTAGGGACAAAAATCACTGGGGTCTTCCATACCAACCTCTGAGATCCTATTCATATTTTTCAGTCCTTAATGAATCTCATGGAATGTATTTCAAGCTACAGGATTTGCTTCCACCTGGAAGGTGCCTGCCAGGTAGGCAGATATTAATAATTGTTTGGTGTATAAGACCGAATAGAGCTAGTCATAGAATCATAGAATAATTTAGGCTGGAAAAGACCCTTGAGATCATCGAGTCCAACCGTAAACCTAACACTAGCAATTCCACCACTAAACCGTGCCCCCAGGTGCCATGTCTCCACATCTTTTAAGTCCCTCCAGGGATGGTGAGTCAACCACTTCCCTGGGCAGCCTGTTCCAGTGCTTGACAACCCTTTTGGTGAAGAAATTTTTCCTAATAGCCAATCTAAACCTCCCCTGGCACAACTTAAGGCCATTTCCTCTTGTCCTATTACTTGTTACTTTGGAAAAGAGACCGACACCCACCTCTCTGCAACCTCCTGTCAGGCAGTTGTAGGGAGTGATCAGGTCTCCCCTCAGCCTCCTTTTCTGCAAACTAAACAACCCCAGTTCCCTCACCCACTCCTCACAAGACTTGTTCTCTTAGACTCTTCACCAGCTTCACTGCCCTTCTTTGGATGCTCTCCAGCACAAGGTAAATACCCAGGTAGTAGCTGTCTGGGAATAAAAAAAATTTAAAAAATCATGGTTTTGCACCTCTTGCCTCTACTCTTAAACAAGAGTCTTATTCTATAATAAGAATAGAGTTCTTATTGTTGTGCTGGAAAGGAGTAGAAGCCCTGGTGGACAAGAAATTGAACATATGCCAAAAGTAGGCTCATGTGGGGAAAAAGGCCAACTGCGTACTGGGCTGTCTTAGCAAGATTGTGGTAGATTGAGGGGCAGTTTGACACAAATCTCATTTTCTTAAGTGGGATTAATGGAATCACTGAAGAGTTTCGTGAAGCAAAACCATGAAAAGGCTACTCTACCTGCCACTGCTGATATTCAGTCAGTTCTTTGTTCTTTCGTAGGTTATGAGCCAAGTATTAGGCCAGCCCTGAAATTTTCTTGATTGTGACAAAATGTCTCCACTTTGCAGCTGTGGATGGAAGCTTCCTTCTTCCAGTGCCCCTGAGCAAGTAGCACAGCATAGTGGTTTTGTGGCCTATAGCTGAGATGGAAACAGGACTTAAGCACAACAGAATTAGATCTTGTAACACATAATCACCTCAAGTATTCAGTTACTATCAAATGTCTGTGTAATAAAGCACGGGGATTTCTGCTCATTTGTTAGAGAATGAATGAATGAGTCTATTGTTAATTAGAATCAGATTGCAAAAAGTGTTTGCATTTGTATGAAGAAACTTCAAATTGAAAAGTCACTGTTCAGTCTTGCCCACAGTTGTGTGCACATACTTTCTAAAATCAGCAAGTGTTGGCTAGCTCTGTAGCAGATAAATGACACATACATGTGTGTCTAGGGGCAAGATTGACCCCACAAGCTGTAAGACTTGCCACCACCTAACTTTTCACATTCCACACACGTGGTGTGGATAAAGCTAATTCACACTAATAAGCGTGCCTGAACATTATAAAATACAGATAAAATTCTTAAATGTTCTTCTACATAGTTTAAACATTTATAAAGCAAAATATGACTTCCATTTCTATGGATGTTTTCTGTTCGCTCAGGGTTACTTTTAGAGGGTTTTTATTTAACAATGGTGTTCTAACTAGAATTATAGAAAATTCACTTTCAGGCACATGTCAAGGAAATTTAAAAACGTATGTAAGATAGGAATTTTCACCAGATAGTTGTTTAAATACCTGTTTTCTACAGTATGACACCCATTCTCTTGTACTTTACCCTTCTAATATGTCTATATTTTCATGTGTTTTTCAAAGAAATCTGCAAAGGTACAGCCTTTGGAGTTGTGCACAGACTGCCCCCATAGCTTATGTTTAGGCTCATCCTAGGCTCAGTTAGGGGATTTTCACAGTAGGAACCTGGACTTGATAGTTATTCCGTATGAGCTGCACCTTTCATGACAGACCCTCCACCTGTGCTCACCACTGCAAACATCGACATTATGCCCCTGTAGTCAGCCAGATTTCATCTACAGGACCTTCAGTAACGGTCTGCAACTGAAGCGTGTATAAGGTACACATCTGTGGGATGGGCATTTCCAAAATCAACTTTCTGGCTGGCAGGTTAGGGGCAGATGCCCTATGACCTCACACTTTTAATGCATCGTGGAAGCTGTGGCCTAACTGTCCTGTTTCACTTGCATGACTGGTGCTCAAGAATTACATCTCAGAGGTTACGTCCAGTTTGCACAT
Source organism: Athene cunicularia (assembly GCF_003259725.1). Classification (NCBI taxonomy): domain Eukaryota; kingdom Metazoa; phylum Chordata; class Aves; order Strigiformes; family Strigidae; genus Athene; species Athene cunicularia. The sequence goes on from NW_020799092.1 coordinate 24,507,057, forward strand.
CATGGAACAGGAAAGTGTGTCTCTGCAGGACTAGTTGAGGTTGTGTATGTACAAGTAAAAATTCTTTACTTTTTAATCTTGTAGTTGTATTCTCCTGTTGCATCCAGATTGGAGTCATATTCCCTCTGTGGCCTTCTTCGTATGCTGGTTAGAGAGCTGTTAGTAGAAATCTTTTTTCTTCCTTTAATTATTTCCATAAATTTTATCTTTCTCCTAGGCCCATATAGTTCCCTTCTATATTGTTATTTACTAATCTGTCTCATGTAATCGCTATGTAATTATATAAATACTGCCCTAGGAAGCAAAAGTCTGTTTCAAGCCCAACAGATTTTCAGTCAAACACTGAGATTATGTTGATACTGAGTCATGGCAAAAGGACATGGCAAGCTGATACACTTTTGGAGGACTGGAGCCAGGACAACTTAATTCAGCCCTGCCCATTACCTTCTCTAACAATAGAGGTGAAGCATAAATCAGATCTCAAGCCTTTGTCCTTGTTCTTTCTCCAGCGTAGAATTTCTCTGCCAGTGAGCAAGCTGGCATATGCTAAAGCCGAGTCTGAACATGTGTTAGCATGTAGATGATAAAGGTGTTACAGGAACTACATTTTAAGCTTGAGATTGTGCAAACATGACAGTGCAGATGTATCCCGAGGAACCAGGGAAGTTTGTGCTCCACAACAGAGGCTACTGAGAGAAAACATCCTTTATTTAGGAGATGACTGTCATCCTGAAGTCCGCTGACACATTTCGGGTCTATTGCTTTGTGATAGCAGGTATTGTGAGAAGCCATGAGAGTAATTAGGTGGTACTGATAGAATCTATCCCACTTCAGGAACACAGGACCAAACGTGTTCTTAGTTTTGGGAAAGGATTTGTTCTCAGGGATTCCATTTTGTTTAGGGTGGGTTGGTTTTGGCTTTTTTCCAATAAATATCCTGAGGTTTGACTGAAGTTTCACTTCAGTCAAAATTTACTATTTTCTTAAAAAAAAAAAGGTCATTCATTAAGCACATTCTTTTGAAACACATTATGAGACTACATCAACACTGCCAGTTATGATTCTTTGGTAAACCCAAAGATGAAATGAGAGAAGAAAAACCTCGTGAATCACATGTAAGTGTAGACAGTGTCTGGTTGTGAATGATTGTCAGTGGCAGTCATGGCTTTATTTATAAAAGCTCCCAAAACAGGGGGATGATCAGGTTATGACAGTCATACCGTGGACATTCCCAGGTTAACTGTCAACGGCATAAGGCAAGACTTTTTGGTGAGCAATTGCATGCAGTTTCCAGAAATGAGTAACAGTCTTACTCTACGGAAACTGAAGATTCTTCAACTTACTTATGTTCTGTATTGTTAGTGCTACTTCCGTACAATTTAATTTTTTTTTCCCTAAAGATTCCAGAGCTGGGTAGTTGAAAGAGGCCTTTCTCTTTATGGGAAAGCAAATGCCCTGCCCACAATCCTTCAAAAGATGCTCTTCTTCTGTGCAAGACTTATAAATAGGATAAGACATTTGTAAGACAGACAAGTGGTGGCTAATGATACTACAATTTTTTTTTTTTTTCCTCTAATTAGTTTGTCCTAACAGCATGGAGCCCAAATAGCACTAATTATGATTACTTAGTGACCAGCGGTTTATGCTGCCCTGATCAACCGTGATGAACTATCAGTGGTTTAGCAGCAAATAGCACAGTGCTGCAATAATGATTATATCTACCTACACTTTAAAACATTTATTTACCCTTAGATATGTTTCCCTCACAAATTAAAGGAGTAGTATTCTCATAGACAGCTAGAAAAGCAAACATTTGATGTGTGGGTGTGGGTGTGCCATAATAAAGAGATTTTATATTATTAGACCATTCTCTAGCTAAAGTCTAAGGTTTTTGAACCTAATTAAAATAGATAATAAACTATCCTGCTGCAATACTAGTAAAATAACTCAATTTTTCTCAAAGGGAGGGGAAAGACTATTACACTATTGTTATTTGTAATGCATTTGACATTCATTTGTATATAATTTCTTCCCTTGACTGCTTCTAGAAGTCTTTAAGGGACCAACAAAAGGCAAAAACACTATCAAAACATGGTTATGAATTACTGCATTTAACTACTAGGGTTTCAAGTTCATTTTAGAAGCACACTGAATTGCGATGGGTTTTGCATATAGCACGTTCAGCTTTTTGTTTCCCCTGGAAAACAAAATAAAAAGGCAGTTTATGAAATGCTTTGAAACAAATCTGCATTGCAGTTTCCTTTTCTGAACCTGTTTTATATTTTCCGTGGGTGTGTTATCACGTTACATTTCATTCTGGATGCATGAAAACAATTTTAGCAACTACTTTCTACCAAAACAACCAGCAGTAGGGCTAATTTGCCATAGAATTATCTACTTAAGCCCACCCTGTTATCTGTGTAGAAGATGTGTCTGAATGGCTTCCGTAGAGCTTGAGAATGCAGCATTTGTCTGCAAATATTTTAGTTGAGGTTTTAATTGAATCTAAACATGAACTGCATGAACTTTGGCACTTGAAGGACTCCTGAGGAAAAGCTATCACTAGTAATATAGGACTGTAAGTACTCACATATTGTAAGAATATTGCATCAAAGCTGTCACTTGGTAAGCATATCAGCCTTTCACTTCTGTCTTAGAAACCAACAGGATGCTATCTAAGTGTGTTTAGCCAGCTGAAAGCTATCAGAGAGTTCCTCCAAACAAACATTGTTTGAATTAATACGTTATTTCCAAATGAGTTACATTGGCAAGGTATACGGTAACATGTGGTTTAGAAAAATAAACCTAAATAAAATGAAAACAGAAGCAGCAGAAACTCTGAGTCTTCTATGAACTCTATGTGGATTTTATCTCGTATGGTAAATGACTGAAAATTAGAAGTAATACTCTAAGGACAAAAGGTCAAGACACAAAGGGAAAAATTCAATATAGTGGAAGGACCCAGTAAGTCTTAGTTAAGTGTGGAAGTGAATGCTTGGTAACATGTCAGTGCAATCGCTATACTTCATTATATAGGTGTTATTCAGTTCTGATAGTCCTACTGGCATCTGTTTAAACAAATTTCCTTTACATATGAGACCCGATCCAAAGGCCAACAATGTCAATGGGCTTGTTACCGATTCTGTGATTTCTAAATGGACAAGGGGGAAGATTTGGAGAAGTTGGGAGTGTTAGCTGATGATCAAGAAGAGCTCATGGAAGAAAGAAACCCAGGCACCACTGCAGTCTAGTCATCTGGGATCTTGGCAGATTCTGCACGCCTGCCTTTTCCAGTTGTATTTGATACATGGTATTCTCTGATAAAGCACTTGTTGAGCAGAGACTATTCATGCTGGTTGGTAGCTTTGACATAGGAATGAGACGGTGATATTAACTGGAAGTTGCTTAGGTGAAGGTTACAGGTTAATTTATATTTTTTTTTAGAAAGCTCATCGCCATGGGATCTGATCATGTTAAAGATCCGTTCTCAGAACATTCTGTAAGTTAAGAAAATGCTGTCTGTATTTTTCAAATGAAGGGATAAGGCTCATGAAAAAAAAAAAAAAAAGCAAAAAAACAAAACCAAAAAAAACCACCAAACCAAAACCAAAACCAAAAATATAGATGAAGTTTAGACATAACTGGGGAATGAATCTACAAGTCTACATTTCCTTCAAGGTATCTATTCTATGCAAGTATAGCTTGTTTAAGAAGATTCTGAGCTGTGATCTTTTGAGTTGCAACTTGTGGAATCCAATCAGTAAGTAGTGCAAGAAGTATGAGAGCTGAAAAATATGACATATCTCCCTTTCTTATATGAAAGAGCATTCTGAGAAATTTCACTGGACTTTTTATTTCCTGTTTGCTTGTAAACTCACATTGATACCAAACATTAATTTGTAAAACCTATACAAATACTTAATTTTTGAAAATCATTCAGTTCTGTGAAAGTCACTACTCATTCCTTCTTGAGAAAATCACATTATTTTAGTAGTTTTCATTTGGTGGAACCTATTGGTCAATGGCTAGACATCTACAGCATTCAATATACATTCAGAGTTCAGTTACTGATAAATACATAAAGGCACGTTTGTCAAAAACAGAACACAGCATGGTCTTCAGCACCTTTTTGGATTGTAATTATATCTAGTAAGCCACAAAATTTTCCTCTTCTCCATTCCTTTATGAATTACATTTTTTGATGGCCATGGAAGTAGATAATACAGATGCAGCCTCAAAATGATCTGTAAGAAACGATCGGTCAGGAAAAAAAAAAAAGAAAAAAAAAAGTGTTTGGTTTTCTTAACTCACAGACCCATACAGACCAAATGGATGTTTGTCCTTTTTTAAAACACCTTTGATCTTCTCTAAATATCATCTCTTACCACGAATAGATGAAAGTTCGATACAGAGCTGTTTCCAGTAATGATATATGATCCCTGGATGAGAAACTGCGTCTAACATTCTTAAACAATTAAAATATATTGTAATCTGTTTAATGTGTTGGTTAAAATCGGCTTATTTCCTCTATCTAGAAATCAAATCCGTGAAAGAATGTTTTGTTTTATTTTGTTTTGCTGTGTTTTTTAAATAATATTCTTCCTTGTTTAATAATACCACAAACTGGTAAAGGATTAGTCAAAAAAAAGGTTGAGAGAACAAGTTAAAATAAACAAAGAAGAAAGAGGTGTAAAGTTGTATAACCCAATTTCCTTAAAGTTGTTTAAACACTGTTATGCCCCTTCAGGCCTATTTGGAATTATGCAGCAGGTACCAGAGAGGATTGACCCCTCAGCTTCTGATTACACTAACCTTTAGTCTAAACTGAAGTCTAGAGGGAGCCCAGGTTTCGTTTGGACGATTGACCTCTTCTATACTTATCTAAAAATAGTTCATGCTAGTTACAGGCACGCCACTTCCTTTCCTTGCAACGCTGTTCCACCATGAAACCCTAGAAGCTCAAATTCACTGGGTAGAAATGTACACTCAATTTTCAGCAAAACTGCCCCTGGGAGCAATTTTAGTACAAATGACTGTCAGAGGGATAAGAGAGCAGGTTTCCAGTGTCCCTTTACCCTGCCAGATAATATCTCCATTATTTTTTATACTTTCAGTCTTAAAATATCTCCTGTGTCCAGGCTAGATAGCTGTGATCCAACTACTGAAGAAGCCAATTAAATACTTCACAAGCTGAGAAACCCCTGTAGTTTCAGGTAATGACAAAGAAAGTTGTTCTATGCCAATGCTGGAATTATTTATCCAACCTTTATAGACATGATGGTATGTCGACACAGATTTTACGTGCCACTATTTTTCATGCCATCTGTAATTTAAGAATTCTCTGGTTACTAATTGTAAACCATTTATCAAGCATGGCACGTTTAGAAATTCTCCTGCCATTCTGGTGAGTATTTAGTTTTTCAATCACTTTTATCAGCTGTTGAAAACTGTATTTTCGAAAGGTTTAGGTCAACCAGGTAAATTGTATTAAAATTTCCATCATTTTCTCCCTCTAGATGATCTCAGTTTAATACCATTGCACATCTTCTTTCAGTTACTACAAAGGGGAAGTGCGTAGGTAATCCCATGTCATCTAGCACATGTCCTGTGGTAACAATGTGCATCGAATAATGAAGAAATAAGATGATTAGTCCTTTGCTGCATATGCATGACTCCTCTGAAGATGTCTGGGAACTGCATATATAGACAAATATAAGACAAATTCTGTTGTTAAATGCTTATTTCCACATTTAAATAGGTAAAAATAAATAATTAAAAAATTGCCTTGGAATTAATGACCAGAGTCATTAGAATTGTACTCAGCAACTAAAATTGCGGCCAATCTTTAATGTGTAGTCCAAAACTGTGAAAGCTTCAGTTTGAATGTGATATTTGATTGCTTCAAGTCCTACTCTTCAGAACACTGGTTTGAGTCATATCTTTCTTTTTTAGACAAGTTAAAACATATTGCGTATTGGAATCCACATATTTAAGCATATTGCTGCCATCATATGGTTATATACTTATTTGTCAGAACGGTATAATGAAAGCAGTTCTCCATTTTAAAGTAACATTGTTATGTAAGGAAGTATAAAGTTGCACAGTGAAGTAGTAATGAGTGTAATAAAGTTTCTAATCCTTTTTCATGTTTAGTCTGTAACAGCTCTGCCTGTCTCCGAGTATGAAACACGCTGTCTCCTGAAGCTAAATGAGTAAGATGATGCTCTGTGTGATCCATAGAAGACAACAAAAAGATAATGTACCTAAATATTAGTCAGAAAAAAAAAAAAAAATACCATGGGAGAGAAGTTAGTGGGAGTTTTGCCTGAGTAAGGAGTGAATAAAAGCTAGGAAAAGCTGTCCGAACAGTATCCCAGGTGGTTACAAAAGTAATCGTGTCCGTGTGTTACCATGAGTTACGTCGAATTTATCTTTACTCCCTCTGTCTCTGATCATCTACTTTTTTTGAGTTTCTCATTGCAACCTTCATCAATTAATGTGTTGGCTGTCCTTGACTGATTTTTAAAAATGACATAAATTGTCTTTTCAATCTCAGGCCTATATTAGTGCTGGGAGGCACAAGTCATGATGAAGCAAATGCTCTTTCTTTTCTGCTTATTTGTTGCGTAGTGAGCATAAGCCTAACCAATCTGACCAAAAAAATAAAAAAAAGGATGGGATAAGAAAGGAAGAATATACCCATCTGAATATATTGTTTAAAAACTTTACTTGGGTAAAGAAAACTAGTGCTAAAATTAATGCAATTTTTGAACACTTTTGGAAATAGTAGCTATCAGTACGATGAAAACTGTCAATATTTGAAGATAAAATTGCTTTTTTTCTGTTTAACTTTCAGTAGTATAAAATCTGACATGATCAGACCTGTTCAATTTTCCTCAGATCATTCAGCTTGCATTAATTTCTACGACACATTATTTACTTTGAAATAATTCTACAGGAAATGACAAATCTGTCTTTATGTATTTGTACGAGGTTAACTTAGGGTTAAAAGAGCTGAGTCATAGTGTTGTAGGAAGTATAGCTAAGGCAGCTTTACTCAGGCACCATGAAATCGATTCTGACACTCTAATCATAACAGAGGAAAGCAGCAGAAAAAAAAAAGGATAAAAAGAATGATAATTAAATATTCTGGTCAACCAGTGTAATGAACTTTACCAAGTTCAAAAAGATGTGTATCTTCCTCAGCTATAAAACAAGGACATATCGTTTCCAGGTGAACTTCATTGTATTGATCCAAAACTTCAGAGCAGATCAGCAAAACAGTATGTTCAATAGAGAGTTTAATCCTAAGAAAAGCTGCCAGACTGTACTAGACAACAAAGACAAACCTAGTTCTCACATATATTGGGAGCAGATGTTGAAAGGATGTAATAGTTTTATAAACATGAGTTTGGAATTACTACATTGCTCATAAGCGATGAAATAACAAGTGCAGGTTCTCATAAATATGCAGGGGTTTATTGATCCAAAGGAAGAAATCACAGAAGAAAAAAAATCTTTACAGTGGTGTTCTCTCCCTATAGAAAGATTTCCTGCACTTTTTTAAATTTTATTTTTTTATTATTATTATTATTATTATTATTATTATTATTATTATTATTATTATTATTATTATTATTATTAATCCATGGGGTTGCAATATGAAACTGGTTTTGCACCTTCCATTGCCTGAGGATGCTCGTGTAGTGGCACAGGCCAGAAGTCTTCTGTTTCACAGGTATCTTTAGCATTTGCGTTTAATAAGACTTACAGAAAAGCAGAAGAGAACTCTAAAGTCTCTGACTATCTCTGCCATATGTTATATAAATAGAAGTGAAGTCCCAAATCTCCTTCAAAATTCCACGCCTGTGGCAGCCAGCTGCACACGACTTCTAGCATGGAGTGGAGGTCAGTAGAAGAGGAAAACAGGTCATTCCAAAGCTGAAGCACGCTGAGAGGACACTCTGTGGCTAGTCTTCTGCCTTTCAAGCCAAGAAGGATTTAGTTAGAATATTTCCACTGAGACAACCTTTGGTGACTTGGCACAAAGACACAATGGGTTTAGTCAGGCCACAAGAACCCAGGCACTCAGGACACACTTCCAATACCTCAGAGCCAAAAGCAATTTCTTCTATTGCAGTTAGGGACCATTCCACAGCAAGGAAGACCGGGGGCATATATTGCTGCTAACAACAGCAGCTCTTCTTTTGGTATTCTATGTTTTGTAAAATATTGGATTGCACCCTGTACAGTTCACTTTGAAGTAATCCAGTCCCCAAGTATGAAAGCAAAGACCCTAACAACAAATTTCGTGGTCAAAGGTAATATTTCAAGCACAGACAATATAGCGGGTTTGGTAGCTTCTGCTACATGACCAGAGAGCAGCCGGTACCCAACACAACCGCAGATTTGCAAACATAAGTAAGAAATAGTGAAACAATGAAGAATTCAGTGGTTTTACAATTCAGCTGCTATGCCAAACCATGCCATCAGTTTAATCCCAGTTGCACTGGATGAATCAGCAAGATTTCATCCTTCTGCAGTTTCCCCAGACTTTTGGCAAGACGCTACTGCACTGATTGTTAGAAGAGTGATAAAATAGTGATAACATCCTAGAAACAATGCCTCACCCAACAGTCTCGAATACACACTGAACGGGAAAGATGACAAGGCAGATCTCCAGTGTAGTCCTCCATCACAATGCTGTAAGGGGAAGAAAGTGAATTTCACACAAGGTGTTCTGGGAAAAGAAAATTAGGAGAGAAAACAACAATTCCAAAGTAGCGTTCGTGACTGTTGTGTAATATGAAAGTCACTGAAACTTGGAAAAGTCTAGCAGTATTACCATAGACATACTGTCATAATTCATTCTCAGATCGATGGAACCAGTGCGATTTCCATCCCATACCCATGCAAATAAAGGGACTGAGAAGGGTCAAGGGGCTCTGAGATAAGTAGCTGTCTGGGAATTGTCTTCGCCACAGGCTCTGCTGTGATTTTAATGAAAAACAGAACACAAATAATAGGTTGATAGTTAATCAAGTCACTCAGCATCCATTGTTCTTTGTTACAGAACCAGTTTTTACATCGATCTCACACATGTAAAATTGAGTTAAAAGGCTTAAAAGATCATGTAGGATTGTAAAAACATAAAGTACTCAAAATAAGGGACTGTCAGAACTTCAGGTCACCTTTCGTATATCCGCTGAGTTTATGAGATTAAAGACCATATTGTGTTTTATTTTCTCCAGGGGAATCTCCATCTCATCAAGCACACAAGGTGGACAGTCTTCAGTTAATGAACAGGTATGGAGCATCTATAACAGGTTTGTTGTTGGGTTTTATTTCAGTGTGTGATTTCATGCCCTGTTTATTGCAAACTGTTGGATACATGATGTAAAACCAGACTTGCTCATTTCTCTCTGGCTTTTTGTTTAATATTCACATCTACAGTTTATGAACGCTTCGCAAATATTTGCGGTATTATTTGCACAAGACAATCTCAGGGAACAGTATTATAGGTAGAGAACAGAAGAGCAAAGATCTCAAGGTCAAGAGTTTTCACTGATTGTGTGGGTCAGATCTTGCTTGCCTAGGAGTAGATCTTTTCAAAATGTAAATAATGATCCACCACTTAATGTGCTCAAAGCACAAGTTCCATACAGGTCAAATAAAGTCCTGAGCTTTAAGCATTTCTGTGAATCAGGCCTAAGGCAGACACCTAGAAAATGGAGAATATGCTCACTTATCATTTGGGAAAGACAGATTTAAGTCAGCTGTCTGTTACTACATGGGAAGTAGTGGGGTCTAGAAGAGAATCCTCCAGGTCGATATCTGATAGCCATGAAGACATTCCTTCTCCTACACTGTGTTCTCTACATTATGACTCCCTTTGCCTTGGATTTCTGCTATAAAGAAGTTTCCTTCATTATACTGAAAAAAAAAAAAAAAAAGGATCTTGTGTATAAATAACTTCTTGACTATGTAATTAAAGATGATATTATGACTGTGTATGTGGTGGCCAAATTAAGGTTGCATAAATAATTCTGATTTTGTTTTTTTATAAATGTTAACATTTGACTTTATGACCATAATGTATAATTCTCATGTAATGTTTTATTTCTTTTTAACTTTTTAAGAAATGAACTGGGGGAAAAAGAAATAAAATACTGTGTTCTGGCAGCATGTGAAATGGTGAAATGTCAGCGGGATTGGAACCTAGATCCACTGTGCTGCTTTGTCCTACATCAACTGACAGAGTAGTTGATTGCAGGATGACTAACCATTGTCTAGATGAACCAGCACAACCAGAAATAATACATTTTTCTACCAAAGTGACAAGATGATAGATGGTAATTCTTGGTTCCACTCGAGACTGCATTCTGCAGTTTCCTCTTTCCAGTCCCAGTCTCTTTGCCTTCCCCTGGGATTTTTTTTAATCCCAGACTGAGTTTGGCTTCTGAAAGACCCAGCCGATATTCACTGGACAGTTGTCTGTCTCTTCTTTCTCTTGCTTGTCTACATGCAGCAGACTGGGAACATCTAAGCCTTTTCCTGCTAAACACTTTAGTCATAGCTTCAGGCAGTTCCAGTTCCAAGTTGATGAGAAATGACTGCTTATCAGTTTCTTCTTCTCATATGCCCAGACTTCACCCATATCTATCTCCCAGCGTCTCTTTCCTTCCTGTCAAACGCCAGTTCAATTCTACACCCTCCTCCACGCTCTCACAACTTAAGCCCTGTTCTTCTCCTCCCCACATATTCAGATATCCTACTTCCCTCCCCTTCGTTTCCATGCTAAAAGGACAAAAATATTTCAGAGTGTCTCTCCAGATACCCAAACCTGTATGATTAGCACAAAGCACTCCTGGCAAATGAAGGAATCTGGCCACCGTTTTTTTTTCCAGTGCATGTCTGTTTCCCACAAGATCTGTAAATAAATAATTTAAGGGGTTTGGTCTATTTTCCTATGCATTTCCATCAGCTGCTTTCTTGTTTTACTACAGTTCAGCGCTATTTTGGTTTATCTCAGACACGTACAGAACACTTACCATGCTGTGAAGTGGATTATAAAATGCATTCTCAATTAGATATAATCAAAGTTTGATTTCTGCCTCATGCTGTAAGTTTGAGCAGGGCTGGTTCTATCAGTCCTTCTAGTCCCCACCCTGTATCACTTTACTGCAAAGAGAGAATAAGATTTTACATGCTGAATAATAGTGTGTTAAGTTAGAGGCAATGGAATGTTTTGCCATTATAGGATTATGTTTATACAGAGGTGCAAAGAACTCCCACACACAAAACCTGGTGATTAATTGGGTATTGTGGGTGCTTGATGTTTTTAATTTAGGCTTTTAGAGATTAGTAAACCCTGACGCCCTATGGTAAATAATCTTTCTTCATCACAAAATACTAAGTATTCCTAGCTTTTGAGCCTACATCCTACTTAATTACGGTTTCATTTGAGAATTAAAACAAAAGAAATGTTGAACTCAGTAATTGGGAGCATTGGTCATTACATTTAGACCAATTTTCAACACAACTGAACTGGATAACTCTCCTTACCTGATTTTTTTTTATTATTATGATTTTTTTTTAATTTTTAAGTGAATGCAGTGTTACTCATCTGTTTTGAAATGCCGTGTGTTGTTAAGTGGCTGCATTTCAGTGGCCTTGCTTTATGAACTCAGTTTCTTTCCAACAGCAAAAGTCTATGCACAGCTGGTTCTCAGCAACAGGAAGGGCTTTTAGAGAAAGCTGAGGGCAGAGAATGGAAAGCGATGTCACAGGTACTCAACACTTTTCCTCCCCTCTAGGAGACCAGCCAGCTCATCCTAGAAACTGCAGAGCAGAGTCAGAAAATGTACTGATTCACTGTACATCCTGGGCAGCCTTGGCCAGAGCAGGTTCTGTGGGACCCCACCCCTTTCTTTATTCATGGTAACGTTTCATTCCCTTTTGATTGCCTTCCCACATTAAGCAGATGTTTTTATTAAGCTCTCCAAGGTGACACACAGGTCATTTTCTTGGGTGGTTACTGTTAATTCAAAATCCAACAATATGTCTTAGTAATATCCTTCCAACACACCTTATTTTGAATTTTCCATCATGAACTTCCTCTGCCATTGTGCTGCCTAATTGCCTAGGTTTGTCTTGACTAACTTAAATAACTGCTCAGCTAAATAATTGTTACTTATTAAAAACATAGTTTCATGGCAGATCTTGCCACCATGCCAGCCATTTTCTAGCACATTAATGGGTACAGTGAAGTTCTGTTAGTCTTACAGTGTTCTGCTAACAACTGCCATATTGAAAAGTGACCATTTTATTCTGTTCTGTTTTCTTTTAGCTGTTTTTGTGATCAAAACACAACCACACCTCCCACCTTACAACTTCTTAGTTTCCTTACTAGCCTCCTGTGAGGTGCACTGTCAAAAGCCCTTTAAAAATCAAAATAAATTATGTCAGCGAAACAACTCTTGTTCCTCGTCCAACTGAATTTTCTCAAATGTTCTCTGAAAACTCTCAAAATCTAGTTCAGAAAAAGAGTCAGGGATGCTAGTAAATTGTAGTGGATGTATTTGGTTTCAGTAGTTGACAATAACTGTATTGATGTGATGTCTGGCCCTAAGCCATTTATATTCATGTCAGAAAAATTAGTAGCGTTAATTTTTGCTCTGGGATTCCACTGAACCCCAAACAGTTTCTGGTACAAAGGGGAGGCAAAAAGCTGCACCTGGTCTGTCTGGAACTGTGTGTTCAAAAGTTCTGGGAAGTGGTAGCAATGGAGGTGCTGGGCTGGAGGTCAAAGAGCACTTTTTAGAAACTGGATGAGGTTATAACTCCATGTGAAGTGAGTCCCATCACATCCCACAGTGTCTGCCTTCCTGCTGCCAGAAAGCTTTAATTGAGTCCATGGAAATCCTCTCACAGCTGACCTAACCTCTTCACTGCCAGTTTTCTATGTCTGGGGGACAGGAAATAATTTTGGCAGGGATAAGATAGAGGTAGTAGAGAGAAAGCACAATCAAAAAGGGCTGAAATTATTTCACTAGAGTTTGTAAGTTGGCTGAGGGGGAAAGGGAAGTAACCAGATTCTGGAAAAGATAAGATGCTAGATAGGGATGGTGGTAGGATCTTTATTGCTAAGAGATATGGTAATCTTTATGGAGAATGACTCTTACTGTCTACAGGATTAAGTTCCATTCAGTCTTCTGCTTCCAGTATTGAACTGACACTGCACATCTCACCTCAAGGATTTGGCCTGGAATACCAGCATCTTATCAAAGTGATCTGAAGAAACAGTCGCACTTCATTCTTTTAAAATTTCATTGTCACTCATCAGTATGCACATTTGCTCAATAAACTTCCCTAGCTGCACCAAATACATGGTGCATGTATTTAAAGAAACCTCAAAAGGGAATAGCTTCATGTCATGGAAAAAATTATCAGCGAGTCATGTTATTCTTCCTGCCAGTTTGCAAGAACTCTTTTTTTTTTTCCCCAAATGTGAATGTTATATAGCTTCTTAATAGAGTCTAAACTTCAAAAGAAACCGTGAAAAAATCTCTCTTTTAACTTGGCAAAGAAGAACAGCAGCACTGCCATACTCCTGAGCTACAATAGAGAAATGCTTTAAACTGAGGTATATGACCCAAACACTGTTAAAAAATGTAAGGTGACAATTGGCTAGACTGGGGACCTGTAGTTTTGGTGATATCAGGAACCACATGCTCTCATACTTCCTATGTTTGCAGTTCATATTTAGTATATTTCCACGCAGATGGAAAATTATCTATTGTATAATTATGTAAATTTAGATGATACAGTAGTCAGGTTTCAGCTCTTTTGGTTTCATCAATCACATCACTGGATGGCTCATGGCAGCAGTTTAAAACTTGTGGGTTAAAGCCTATGCTAAGGGGAGTTGCACCACCAATTTCTTTCGGAATGGCATTTATCAGGGGATCAGACTCTGAGCGATTCTTCTGCAGTGATGTCAAGCAGGAGCAATGCCACTGGAGTTCTCAACATAATGCCAAAGCGAAGTGAATGAAAACCACTGCAAAGCACGGCTGCTGACTCAGTGGCATCTCTTTTTTTTGACCAAAGTATCTGTAGCTTTGTCAATAAGAAGCGGGATAAATTAGCATTTGTTGAAATATTTGTTGCCCTGTGTTACATATTGCTGGCACAGAAACTGAAATGCCACCACTTCTTACAGCTGGGCAGTTTAAAGCCACCTTGGGAACATCCCTGTCATGCTGCAAGCAAAGGATTGCTGAATGTCCTTTACCTCTTTTATTCTTGTTTTAACACAGACTTATTTCATACAACGCATGGCCCACAGATGGCACCTGAAAGTACAGTATCTGTTCCAAAAGAAATTCCAGGCTCTTTTTTTTTTTTTTCCTCATCTTCTTCCAAGAGAAAAAAGCACACATACTTTTTGTGTGTTATGGCCTTATGTAGGACACCACCCACAACCTCACCCTTTTTTCCCCTTCCATGGATAATCTTTTCACAGGGTGGAGAGGGGATGGGATGGGAAAAAAAGAGTTGCTTTCATGTTTTCTAGCAATGATTTTGTCTACAACTATTTCCTTCTTGACTTCTTACTCACTGTTTATGAAATTTCCCTGTACTTTAACAATAGTATTGTTGCCACAGCTGCACTGATTATATTTCCCTAACTTCTCTCATTTTGGGGCTTGGAATCAGTGTGGTTTGTTTTCATACATGGTAACTTGGAACAGCCTATAATAACATTACAGAAAGCCTTGATAATATAATTGTAATGTGCACACACACTACTTTCTCTGCTTTTTCTCCATGATCAAATGCCTAATTTGTTGGAGGTTTTTTTTAATACTCTGTTTACAACAAAAAGTAAAGTGCTGATTCCAGATAGGAACATTACAAAATGTAGATATTTAATAAGCATATTAATAAAGGGTCAGTGAATGTTTTATTTCATTGCACAGCCATGTATCTCCATGTGGTTTTGGTTTGGTTCAGTTAAATCTGCTATATCCATTAAAATAAAACAAAACCACCAAGAAAACCATTCAAAATATGTAACTAATTTGATTAGTTTCATTTTAGGTTGTCAAAAATCTGATGCTCAAAATAAAGATCTGGTTGGTTTTTATGGTAAAACCTGTATGAGTACTTTTGCAAGGCGAGGATCCTGACGGTGGAAGGTTCATCATGCTGTCCTTAAATAAGAAGGATGTATGTTCAGTATGGCCATTTAAAAAATTCCTGAATTTGCTGGATTACCACCTGGAGACATATAGGTGTACGTAACGAAGCTACTGCAATCAGCAGTTCCCCAGCATAAAAATATGGGTTATGGGATATTCATTTAGACATATTAGGCAATGCAACAGGGCTGCCTCACATTTAGATTGCATCAGATACCTGTGCAAGTCTTAACACACTGTATACTTTCCATTGTTTCCAGGGCTGATTAGTGCTGACAAAAGATGGCTCACTGACAGTCAGGGACACAAAAATTCCCTTAACCTGCAAAACCCAGACAGGATGAAATGTGGAAGTCAGGACATCACCCTCCTGTCCCGCTTTGCTGCACAGAGAGTTTTACGGTGTCGAGGCAGAGTGTGAGGGATAATGCACATGTTCCGGGTTGCAGTGCTGCAAACCAGCTGCTGACAGAGACACCCTGTGACAAAAATCTTGAGCAAGCTGGGCAGACCCCTTGTTGACTATAAGCAAGACAGAAGAAAGTATCTTCTACTGTTGTCTTCCTCCATTAGAAAATTCTCTCTACAAAGACTTATACACTAATGTCACAGAGAAAAGTAAAAGGAATTGGATGCTAATGGTATTGCATTGTGACTGCCGAACCAACCAGTCTCAAACAAATAGCTTAGAAGCAAAGCAGACTATTTTTTTTTAATTATTCCATTAATTACGCCATTCCTCATATTCTACATAATCCATCCCAATTACAATATTTTTCCTAGCATGTGGGATATAAATAAGGCAGTTATTAAATCCAGAGTTGATGAACAGCCTTGGCTGTTCGCTTGGCACCGTTTGCTTTTATAGATGTTCCCTATATGACGACTTCTAATGAACTAGAATTTCAGCATTCATGGTTTCTTTTTCTGGTATCACTGCATATATTTAACTGATAAGAAGCAGGAGGCAGCATGCTCAGATTCCTAATACATTAATGAAGAAAGTGAATTTAAAATCCAGAAGGCAAGTTTTTTTTGCAGCTCCCTAGTAATTGCTTTTTGGCAAATTATGTTTGAAGGGAGAGCCAAAACCCTTTAGAACCAAGCCTGGGAACCAGATTATATGTTTCAAGGTTAATCAATGCTCTCATCATCAAATGCTCTCATGCATTGTCTAGCAGATGCAGAAAAACCTTGACACAATTATAAAGCAGGATTGTCTGCACAGGCCACAATAGATTTTTCTCTCAAATTAGTAGATGGTTTAAAAAAAAAAAAAAAAAGTGTCTGATGTTGAAAGAAAGTGTTTGCACCAAACAAATTAGAGAGGTCATCAGTCAAGACTGTTTAATACCAGTCAAAATAGCACCCTTGCAATAAACTGGCAAATTAAACATCTAAGTTATCTTTTGTTGTAAGCATACAATTTATATATGCCTAAGGGAGTCTGTTGTAACTTGCATATACTTAAATATGTTTCAGATGACGTTTTCATTTTATTTTATGAACAGTTTTCTTTTTTCTCTTCTTTGCACAGATGAGCTTGCTTCTTACCTTATCGAACACGTTTGTAAGCTACCGGTTGCATGTCTGCAAAGAAAGCCATGCTGGCGGCTGCAAGCTAAGGCCAAACGAGAAACCTCTTGCAAAATTGGTGCAATATTAAGCTATGCTTTATAGAAAGTTGCTCAATTTTTATTGATGTCAAAATCTTTCTCTTAATACAGCATGAAAATTTACAACTGTCCTTTGAATGCGCTACTATTTTTACTCCAGTGGAAAAGCTACATGTATGTTACTCTTGTAATTTGAGTATCAACCAATTGTCATGAGGTTTGAGCATAGCCTCAGTTCTCCTGTGAGCTCTGAGCAATTCGTTTCCATATTTCTCTTGCTTATCCCTAATTTTGCAAGCATCCATGCTTCCTGGTTTAATCTAATATTAGAAGAAGAAATGCTGAAACATCTCAGAGGAAATAATACAGATTTGTCTGGAAATACTACTGTAAGTCTTTTTTTTTCCCCAAAAATTTCAAAACCGCATGTCCCAGAAATTTGGGAAATGTTTACTTGCTTAAGTACTTTCCTGAACCTAAACTATCAAACTCTCTGATACTAACCAATTAGAATAAAATAGGAGATTTCACCCAGTGGAGATGTTCTTGCAGAGGTTAATATTTAGGTCAAGGGGCATGAAGATCTCATTTCTGTTTCTTCCTCTTCTGATGTGCTGAGGAAAAAGCCATGTGACCTCTCTAGGCTACGTTCTATAACCCTGATGTTGAGAAGTCAGGGGAACTATTGCAAAATAAGGTATGGCTCAGTGTGAATAAAAGTGCATCATCAGGTTTCTCTTTACATTTTTAAAGGCATTCCAGCTCTTTGATTCAGTAGAAGTTAGGTATCTCGGTCCCTTTTGTAATCCTCAGCATGTCTGAATTTTGGGGTAATTACACTACTTAAAGAAAACACTGATATCTTGGACTTCGAGTCCGAAAATATTTCTGTATGTGCTCAGCTTTAAGCCCATGAATTGATTCATTTATGTTACCTGATCCCAGATCTAGCAGCTCAGAGCTTTATGCAAAGATATAAATATTTGCAGGTCAGGGGTCTTATTTTCCCCGAATCAAATAAGATTTAAGGGACTGGGGGGGAAGTTATAGATTCATTTTCAGGCTTCTTAAAGTGTGATCTTATCCCCACACACAGAAGCAATATCATTTGGTGTAGGTCTTATGAACAGGGTTCAAATCTGAATTCAAAGGTTCTACATGAAAAGGGAACAACTCCTGCTATTCTGTGCTTCTGCTTAATGTTAAGCAAATAGTTGTATTATTATATCTGTAATAGGTCACTTGATGAGAAATACCCTGCTTGCTAGTCAGCCTGAAAGGAATATTCTCCATATTTGTCTCTTTTGATAATTGAATGTACTGAAATATTTACCACATGGTAACAGGATTGCCAGTTTTGGAATGAAAATGGCCACTACAGGGCAAGGAAGAAACATCTTTTGAAATTCATATTAATGCTGAGTCAGTCTAATCTATGGCACAAGATGGTTCTTCTGCTCATATAAATGCTTTGACTAGAGAAATATCCTCCCTCTCACATTACAAATGTCTATTGACAAGAAAAAAAGAATGGTTACCTGATATGTCATTCAAAGATGTCAAGAGGCTCCAAGTGTATTGGGTTTTTTTCCACTGAAAATGGATTCTGAGTTGCTAGATCATTATCTCTTCCTATGTTGTTTTGGCACTCTATCCTATATTAAATGTACATTTTGGTTGTTTTTTTTTCCCAGAAAATGTATTAAAAAATTTTAAATCTCTTCTTTATAGCTGTAAAGATTGCACAACAATTTGACTTTGCAAAACAGTGAACTTGTGCTTTGCATCTTTTAGTGCTTTACTTCTGTACCTGAAGATATCCTTGGGAAAGACAACTGTGCAGTCTACATTCCTGCAATTACTGTATATTATATTTAATTGGAAAGAAGCAATCTACTGCTTATTTAAAATAGACTTAACACACTTTGTCAGATTATTTTGAAGTACAGACACAGAGAGGTTGTTTTGGTTTGTTTGTTTGGTTTTTTTTTTTAAATTGTCAAGACAGAGAATGGCATTTTCATTAAAAGATAGGTTTAGATTTCCCAGGAGGACTGTGAAATATGAAAATTGCTAGAAAAAACTTTAGCTTTAAGAAACAGTCACAACAAGTAACACGCCTTTGGCTTTGCAAAACACGGGGAAGCAGGTGACATTCACACGCTGTAGCAATGAGAAATTAAAATGGAACATCCCTCTGTGAGAGAGGATAAGTGCATTTTAGAGAAGTTTGTGCAGGAAAAAAGAAAGATCTGAACTGACGTCATTGGATGGTTTTGGGGAAGATATAGCTACTGCTGGTAGCCTGTGGGAAGCTTGACAGTCACCTTACTCAACGTTCCCCTGTATTTCACTATTCAGGCATCCAGGCTTCGTCAGGAGAATGTTATGACTCCTTTGCTCCATCGCTACCATTTACCTTTGCCAGACTTTCCTCTATCAAACTATCTGTCTTCTATTTTACACTGAAGGAAGACAAAAGCCAGGGATGAGTCTAGTCACTAGAAATCTATCTTATTAATCTCTAGCTTGTTTGAACAGGAATCTGCTTTCCAATAATGTTACCAGTGGGTCTGTTTTTTTCATGTCACTTATCTCGCCTGTAGCAAAGAATATACTAGAATTTAGACATACCACAGAGGTAGGTCTCTCGGAACAGCTTGCAGTACGCTAAGTCTCAAAATAATCTTGAGTGATTGCTTTAGAGCATGCTTCCTTTTGAAGAAAAGCATCATTTGTCTGTGCTGTCTTTATCAAGCTGAGAACTGTAAAGCCCTCTGGTATTTTGATAGCTATACTTTTTTTTCTCTTTGTCCAAAACAATGTGGTTAAAAGTTTTACCTTTCTCCCATCTTTCCTTTACTGATGATAAAAGAGCACTGGGGGATCTAGGGTGGTCAAGCAGGGTAGTGATTATATTTTCATATGACATCAACAAGCATTAACTCTTTTTCTGGAAAAAGAAAGATGGTGAACATTGGAGATGTTAAGATAACCTAAATACTTCCGTAGTACTGAAAGTATCCTCACACATACTTCACACTGGATCTAAAAAACATACGGAGAGAGGGCATTACTCAGCCTAAACATTGCCAGACTATCTGCTGCTTGCAGAGGGTTAGCTCACCATCAATAAGTGAGGGCTTAGCTTTCTTCTGAAGTCGCCAGTTGCCATTGCACATGGACATGAACTGAACTTAGTAAATGGGCTTAACTTTTTTTTTTTTTTCCTGCTTGAAGAAATATATATTAAGAAGAATAATTCTCTCTGAGAATTTATGGCACCTACTCCAAATGGGTCTGACAAGAACCATTGAGAGACCAGAATTCTTCTACATGCACATACTTTCTACTCCATATCTGGTAGAGATCTCCCCTTGGCTGCATCAGGCAGATGCCAGAAGAAAGAATACACAAGACTGTATCTCCTTCAGTCATTATTTGTGTTCTACTCTTGCTGGATACCCCAAAGAAAGTATGACTTGCAGAAGAGCCACAAACGCAGGACTTCTCCGGATCCTGTCTGTTTTCCAGCCACATGGCTACCTCAGAGACAGCCAACATTAATTGGCAAATTAATGTCTTTGTGCGTTTGGACATGGGATACAGAGAGTGGTCCCACATGCTCTAGAGGACTTGCTTTGGACGTACCCAAGGCTGTGATTTCAGCTGGGAAATACCGACGAGGTGATTTTAGTTTGAGGAAGGAGATTGTTCTTAAGAAGCAATGCAAGCAATGCAGTGCAGTGATTTCAGGGGGGTTTATTTTTAACTCCAGGTCTAGTTCAGATATGTTTATAATAGTGATGGAGTAGGATGATACCTGGGTAAGAGACTCATCTTTGTTTCCACATCTCCTGGCATGGATCAGGTTTTCAAGTGTTCCTGTTCCAGCACTGTCAACACTGGCCTCATCTTCAAGTTTTTTTTAGTCCTTGTTTTCCCTTCATGATGATCATGGAATATACTACTCGCTCTATCTCAGCTCTGTGGGAGGAAGATTGAAATCAGAACAATAAAGACTGAAGAGATATAGTAGTAGAGAAGTAATGCTAGGATAGAGTGAGGTGAAAAAGTAGAGCAAATGCTGGATGCAAGAAACCTTCACAGTAGAGTGGGAAGGTCTGTGGAATCACAAGAAAGGACTTCAAAAATAAACAAGATTGGAATATTCATAAAAAAAAAAAAAAAAAAAAAAAACCAAAACCACAACACCAAAATCAATAAAACCCAACACCTGCCCTCCCCCCCAAAAAAACCCAGAACCAATAACACAGTGAAAGTAGATTATTTATAGCTGTCATACCATGTAAGTCAAGCTGCATACCTTAATTTGCATTTAATATTTAAGAAATAGTGCTAGATTCCAACTCACAATTTGCTCCTTTGCTTTGAGGGTCTGGGTGTTGTATGGCCAATCATCAGCCAAGCTCTGAATACTTTCTGAACAGAATCAAATGCAATAGTGAAATGCAGAGGTTTTCTGACATTTGCTTAGAGTCCTAAAATAACCTAAGCCACTTTCCTGGGTACAAATTTTACTTTTCCCCTACAACTTCTAAACTTAAGTGAGGAGAAACAACATCCCTTATAAGATGTCCCCTCCTTTTTTTGGCTGCAGATATTATTATTCATTAGTTATTCTATTACAGAAGCTCTCTGATGGCCCTTTCTATGAGATGCTTCATGAACATAGAGCCCTTGTCCTAAACAGCTTCCAATCACTGGATATTTGGACTAACCCCAAGTAACAAGGAAATAAAACCACGGCTTAGAACACTGATTAAATTCAGGGTGGAAGCACTGGTATAGAGTCATTATCAGATTTTGCCCCTAAGCTTGCACACATATCCGCAGTTACACTTAAATACTTTTAAATGAGATAAATTTCTATAAAATAAAACCAGACAGAAGCTTTTTTCAAATGGAATTAGGAACCATCCAGTACTGAAATGTCTAGCATGCCTGTGTCTTGACAAGTCTTCTTTCACGATCAGTGTACAAAAAAAAAAAAAAAAAAAAAAAAAAAAAAAAAGAGCTTTCATGTTACTCAGAGCATCTTAAACAAGAGGGACATCAGAAAATAATAGTGGACTTGTTCATATTAGGGCAGAATATATAAACCACAGTATCTCTGTGAGGAAATAGACTTCCTGTCTGCTGGTTTTTGTGTGTGTAATTAAGTACAGATTTTTTGGCTACTAAAACATTTTTCCAGAGCTACCAAGAAATAAAACCTAAACAAGTCAAGTAAAGCCATGAATGGATAAATACTGTGGGACTCTCACTGTAAACCTGGCAACCTCCACATGCAGGTATGCCTAGCCTAGCTCTTCTAACATGGCTCTAACATGGCTGTTTTTCAGCCATGCTGTTTCTAACAAGCTCTTACTTAGCTGTCCTGGACAGACCACCTCTAAGCAAGTGTTGATTTCACAGAATCACAGAATCATTCAGGTGGGAAAAGCCCCTTGGGATCATCGAGTTCAACCATCAGCCCGACTCTACAAAGTTGTGCCCTACACCATATCCTCCAACATCTCGTCTAAACGACCATTTCATGTGCTTAAAAAAAAAAAAAAAAAATCAAATCACTGTAATTTGCCTTTTGATCTTGTACCGGCTCCATTTAAAAAGAGTTTGTACTAAGCAGACAATCACACAAGCGTCTCTCAAGCCAGTTAGCTGCTAGAAAAAGACGGAAGGGATAGAAAGGGGCAGAGAGAATGAATGGAGCAGGGAATTAAAATCCCCAGAAGTGAAGATAGAGGTTCTGCCCCCACACTGTGAATTCCTAGCCAAGCCTCCGTGACAGCAACTACACTCAGGTTTCCTCTCTTTAACCGACTGACATCCCACGGCAGGCTGTAGTCTGTGACTCCTGCGAAGACCTGTGAAGGGTGCAGCGTTGCCTGGTAGATCCACACAAGTTCCTGTGCGCTTTTGACAGCGGGGCTATCGCTGCACACCACATTGCTGCAGCACTTCTGCGCATATGTTTTGGTCCATAAGTAAGGAGGCTCACATAACTTACAGCAGAATTTTCTGCAAGTCTGTTCCTCCCCGGAGCTTTGCCTACGGCCCTCTAGGCACATCTGAGTTACAGATGAAGCCGAGGGGTTCTATGCAGAGATTTTTCAGTGAAGAGGAAATGGCAGTGTTCATCATAGAGATGTGGGAAGCAGTGGGGTTTCCAAGAGGGCATGCTCTATACTAATAGCTGACATAAATCGAAGGAAACAATTTACATACATTTTAATGGTACTATAAAAACTTGGGAACTCTGCTACCAATCCTGACCACCATCTCCTGGCAATTTATCTATTCCATTTGTATAGACGTTGAGTACTCATGCAACAGAGACTTGCTTTACGAGCTAACAAGTAAAAGTTTGATGCGTTTTTTTGTCCTGTCTTCCTTGCCCTCTCACCATGCAAACCAAGGACACCCTAAGGCATGAAAAACTCCATGCCTAGGTCTCCAAAAGCTGATTACCACCATTGGCTGTTGGGAATATTTCTTATGGAAGGAAATGAAGCAGCAAACTGGCTCAGAAAATATTTGAACTGACCAATACCTTTTCCAGCAACTCTCATAGAGCCCAAAGGGGAAAAAAAAAAAAAAAAAAAAGTGGAAATTACAGTAGAAAGCCCATTCTTGGGAGACTGTCACCAAAGTTTCCAAAAAGGAAGCCTGTGCTTACCAATGAAGTTGGACACAATTTTGCAGAAGGATGTGTGAAGTGAAACATAACAGAGCCTCCGAGAGAAGACAGGTTTCTTTAATCCAGATGATATAATGACTATTTTGAGAGTTTATGCAAACTGGCAGGTCAGGAAGACACTTAGTGCTATGTTAAGAAGTCAAAGGATGCTGTCATAAATAAGGACATGATAGCAAGGTCCTTTTCTTGCTAGTTAACCACTTTGCAATGTTCTGGGACATCCTTGCAGACCTTGTTAGAGCAGCACAGGGCTTTATCCTGTTACACAATTTCACAAGGGTCGGTTACTACTGTTGCTCCTTAATGAAATGTAATAACAAGTACTTGCTTCTTCACTCTTGCATTTCCAAGCCCAATTTCTTTAGAATATGATGCACTTTAGAATGAGGCAATTTCTCACTTTTACAAGACTTTCACAACTGGCTAGAGAACGTTTTTAGATGAAATTTTGCCTTGCTTGCTCTATCGATGGACTGAGAACATCAGATTGCTAGCTCTCAGTTTTTACAAATGTGAAAACTGTAAATAAATTCCTTATCCTGAAATTTAGTATTGATCTATTCTCTATCCAGAGGACATGAACAGGAGACTAGTCATAACAGTCAAGCTACTAATTTCCTTTTCAGATAGGAGTAAGTTGAGAAGTTGGATTCAAAAACATGGGATTTTGAATATGTGTGGTTAGTGCAAGAGTGAAATAAGATGAAAGATTCATCTTATTCATCTTAATAAATGCAGGGGAAGCCACAAGTAGTGTTCACATATTCTTTTCTTTTTGAGCCATGGGCATAAAGGATATTTTTAATGCAGAGAAACTAAATCATGCTTGTCCAGTGTATTTTCTATCAGCTTGAAGTTATTTATCACTGTTCACATTTACATGTATTGAAACTTTCCGCAATATCTTTATGGCTGATAGCCAGTGGGATTAATGGAATGTGTGAAATCCCAGAGAGACTGTGTAGGTTGAATCCCTAAAACAAAAGCTGGAAAGCAGGGTGGTCCTCTGAGTTCAGTTTTCGCTTCATCTACTGAGTCATTTGGTGACCTTGGACGGGCAAGTTGACCTTCTGGCACTTTGGTGAGGCCAACTGTAAAGCAGTGTAACACCAAACGTGGAAGATTAATTGCTGCAAAAAGAACTGAGTGATTTTGGTGTGATATTATCCTCAAAGCACCCTCTCTGCTCATCAGAAAAATCCTAGATAAGGCAAAATGTGTTTGCTTGTGTCTGTAGTGATCAAGCCTGGAAGAATAGTTACTCTTTGAAGATATTTGCCAAGCCTTACTGAGCTGCTTCCTCCCTCTGCAGTGTTTCTTTTGTAGATTTCTCCATTGCCAGATAGAGTTAGGCCCAATAAAAAAAAAAAAAAAAAAAAAAAAAGGATATATATCTGCCACCAGGCCTTTCAATGATTCCAATTTTCCTGAGCTTGGGAATCAGAAAAGCTATTTCAGAGGAAACTAATCACTAGGTTCTGAGTCTATTCTGAAAGCAAAATTTTGAGGTTTGAAGGGTCCCTCTGGTTTTACATTTTTTTGTTTTTGTTTTTTAATGTCTGTGAGGTGAGCCCAAGGCCAGACTGAGGATTGCATCAGGAAAATGGAAAGCCGAAGAGAAGAGAGAGAATGGACTCAGCCCTAAAATAGCACTGTAAAGGGCGTTTTACTTGGAACTTTCTTTCAGCTGACATCAGTGAGAGTAAGAAAAAGATTTTAGTTCAAAAGTGTAAAACTAAAACAGAGCATTTAAGGCCGGATGTAACACTCAGATCTATTTGGTGCCTTGAAAAAAAATGAGGTTCCACCTGGACCAGAAGTTTAATGTTTTTTTCAACTTCAGAAACATTTGGTTTGTTTTGATGTCTTTGACCCTGCTAAGACAAAGGCAGCACACAAACTTAAGACACACTCACAAAAATAAAAGGAACTGAAGTGCAACAGCAGCTAGTGGGTCTTTTTATTCCTGATGAGCTGGAAATTTCAGGAAAAGCCAGTTTAGAACACTGGGGTTTTAAGCCAGGTTTCTGATAATCTCTGGTGACCAATTGAAATTTTTTAGCATAATGTATGCGAAAGAGACCATTCCCTTTTTGTCCAAAAGCTATAGTTTCATCACTGGAGCTCCTTCAGCCGTGGCTTGTAAACCAAAGTAGGTTTTTATGTGTTATTTTCACAAAGCAAGACAACGTAGCAACGCTGGGAGCCACATAAGTATGGCTGTGCTCTTCCGTAGGAAATAGGTTTGTCTGAATCAATACTTGCAATGATGCATCTTAGGTCTACCCTGTGCTCAGAAAATTCAGCAAAACTATCATGTTACCCACACCAAGTAACCCCCTGCTTCCACCAATTTGTCTGTCATGGATCCAGACTGCAGTGCCTAAAAAGAACAGCAAGCAACTTGCAGATGAAATTTCACCTAAACTTCAGAAGTGAATATCCTTCCTTCAGGTGCAGAAATGGGTGGGGAAAACAGTGCCATCATCAAGTACATAATGAGAAGAATACAAGTGGGACCTTGGGCCAAGTGATGAGACCACTCAGTGATGAGGAATAGGAGGATTTGTTACTTATTTATTACAGTTGTTTAGTTTTCTCATATGCTTTTATGAAACTAGAGATGGTTTTCAACTTTAAATAATACTCCGTAGAGGAAGCCTAGCAGTAAGGGATGCTGAAACAAGTGTTCTCAAAACACTACCAGATATGCACCACGGCTCCTTATTATAAAAATTAATGCTGTCTCCAAGAGATTGGCTTCTTTAATTAAGATGGTTTGTGTGGAAGAAGTGGTCAGCTGGCAGGTGAACAGATTGATGATCTGCTAATCGCTTTCCCTAATTCATAATTATAACCGCTATGGTACTTAAACTGTGTTTCATCTTTGTACTAACGTTAAATGGAAAAGAAGGGGTGAGGGAAAAGGAAAAACAAGTCTTTTCATCAGGCAGGTTTGTACATGCTTAGCCAGCTTTTCTGTTCTGGTTTTAAGGCAGAAGAAAAAAAAACACTGAAACATAAAGCAGTGTGGATTGTATGGAAAATTTGACTCAGAACAAGTGCCTGGCCAACACCACAAAATGGACTGGAGACAAATCTGATAATTAGAAAAAGCAGTGAATAACAAAATATTTTTGACTCATGCCATATCAGGCAGACTCTGAAAATTCTCAGAGGCAACAAAACAGGATTTCATTCCCCACAGCTTACTACATTTTTATACTAGAGCAATGTCACTGATTTCAGAGGCATTGTACTGGTGTAATACTGGAGTTGGGAATTAAGCCCAACCTCACCTTATTCTTCTATGACAGTTCATTTTCACAGCTATTTACTCAAACTGCACAAACAACCAGGTAGACCAGGAGTGACCACACTTACGTCAATTTTGTACAACTGACATAAAACAAGATTAGAAACACTCCTATTGTATTAATCTGATTTACAGTGCCTGGCATTTGTTTTTGTTTTCTTTTTAGACCAACTGGCCAGGGTAAACACATATGCTGACCAGTCCACAGCAAGGGTGGGATAAACATCATGACCATCACACAAGGGATACCATATAGGGGTAAGTGTGTCTGATGCCTGTTTTTCATCTACTGCTACCACTGCCATTGCCAAGCTGAGCAGGTAGTGGAAGCTGGTAGGCACGGTGATAACAGCTGGAAAAAAGATTTGCCAGAAAGTAGTCAAATAAAAGCAAGAGAAGAGTAATGCCTGTGAAGGAATCAGAGGACAAAACGAGGACAATACCAGGTAAAAGAGCCCAGGGAACAACTGGACCAAGCAGTAAAGTGGAGAGATGGGGAAAGCCTTCAGCAGAAACCAGAGCTGAGAAGAGATGAAGCAGGAGGAGCTGTGAAGGGGAAAAACAAATGCCTGAACAAGAATCTGAAATGAAGTAAGAGGATACACAACAACCTCTTGTCACATCTGTTGTGAGGTATATTTAACTCCATTTAGAGAAGCAAGATGACAGTAGTTGAATGACTTTTCTTACCTGGATACTTTAAACGTCTACAGAAGATTAAGGTAGTCTTTAGAAAGCAGTTCTGTCTGTTACTTCCTTTTTACACATAGGATGATTGCTGTTTCTGACAGGGAGTCTGAGGAGTTATCGGAAACATTCGGTGTAGTCTTATCTGGCTCCATTTTTTCCGTGGAGGTATATGAGGAAAGTCAGATGAGCAGAGTCAGTTCATGCTGTCCTTCTCCCTGGAATGTTTCATTCTCATGGGATTTTAAAACTGATTTTCTTGCTTTCCTGAATATTAGTTAATGGCAATCAGATGGTTCATGTAACAATTCTGGCTGGAACTGTCTTGGGATATGACGGTGTACAATGACCACCCTCCCAAAGGTCTCTGCTGGCCTATGTCTTCCTGTCTCTTTCCTGGTACTTCGCTTGTAGAGCAATACTGGAGTGATCCAGAGGAGTGTGAGGGCAACCTGCATCCTCTGCCTTGGAAGGAAGCTTCCCCTGTGTAACTTACCAGTAGGAAAAAACTGGGGCTTGAGTCAGAAATTCCACCTTTTCTAAGCTACAGTGAGCTCTCCTTGTCTTTGCAACTGGATTGGGTTTACATGGCAAGGTTTTGACAACAGGGGAGCTGCAGGAGTGGTCTCTGTGAGAAGATACATGTGGCTGCCCACTACAGTACACAGCTGACCACATCACCCAAGCTGGTGGCACCTCTGGGAAAACATTTTTAAAAGGCCAGAATTCACTCGTGGCAGTGTGAGGAGTGAGGGAAATAGGCGTGAGGTACAAGCCTGTGAATATCAAGGACAGAGAAAAAGGAGGAGGAGGTGCTTTAAGCACCAGAACAGAGATTCCCCTGCAGTCTGTGGAAGAAACCACAGTGGAGCAAATATTGCCTTGTAGCTGATGGAGAGGACCACGTTGGAGCAGGTCTCCGTGCTGCAGCCCATGGAGGATGCCATGCTGGTGCAGTTCATCCTAAAGGGCTACAGCCTGTGAACGGGGAAAAAGTGTGAGGAGGTGGGACAGCAGAAAGGAACCGTAATGATTTGGCCTCATAATCCCCCACTCCCCATCCCTGTGCACCGCCCTAGAGGGTGAGGGTGAGGACACAGAGGAGTTGAGACTGAAGGAGTAAAGTTGACCCTAGGGAAAAAAAGGAATGGTGGTGGTGGTGTTTTAATTTTTTGTCTTTGTTTCTCACCATCCAGCTTGATTTTTACTTGCAATAAATTAAA
Organism: Athene cunicularia; assembly: GCF_003259725.1. NCBI lineage: Eukaryota > Metazoa > Chordata > Aves > Strigiformes > Strigidae > Athene > Athene cunicularia. Next base: position 24,535,829 of record NW_020799092.1, read on the forward strand.
TTAATTTTCTCCAAGCCAAGTCTTTTTTGCCTATTAACAATAACTGGTAAGTGCTCTCTCTGTATTTATCTCAACGCACAAGCTTTTTCATCTTATTTACTCCCCCAGTCTGATGAAGATGGGTAGTGAGAGAGTGGCTGATGGGCATCTGGCAGCCAGCCAAGGCCAACCCACCACAATTATACACATTTTTATTTTGTCATTCCCTCCTTCATCTCATTTCCTTTAACTTCCTCCCTTTCTAGGAATACTGAAGCCTAACAGAGAATGTTGTCACCCGCAATGACTCTGCTCTAAGCAGCAAGTTAGCTGAACCCAGCAGCCCAGTATGCAAAAGCTAATGGAGATTTTGAAGAAGAGGAACACTAACAAAAATAAAACATAAAGCAGAAAATGAAAAATGTGATATAAAACTTTTCTGCCTTTGTGATTTGTGTGCTTCTGTTGGATGAAAGGAAAGGCTTGTTTCCAAATGAGCCAAAACTAAATGGTTACATGCAATGAGCTAAGTACTTACTACTTGTGCATGCTCATTTGCATAGAAAATTAAGCAGATGTAGCAATACTCTCAACTTTCAAACTTTCATGTGCTATTCTGTCATCTGCATCATACATAGAAGAAGTGATGCCAAATTTGAATAGAGTTTTGGCTCAGAATTTAAAAAAAAAATAAAATAAAAAAAATAAAATAAAAGCTTTATATGAAATTCAGCAGCATGAAATTGGATCCTTTTGAAGCTCTACCTTAGCTGAAGTCTTCTCTTGAAAGCATCAGTAGTGCTGAGAAAGTACCCACAGGAATCACAAAATTCACTCCTTTTAAACCCTTTAGTTGCTGAATTTCTCCATGGCACTGAAGCTGTTGTCAGAGGCCCCATCCACCGAAGGCATTTAGAGGTTGACTCTATTATCAAAGCAGTGGCAGCTTCATTTATCCTACATATTCTGATTCTGATCCATGACTCATTCGGGGTTTCAGTTCAGAGCATGATACGCCTACACCCATGCGAGTTTTCTTCTACCTGAACTAACCTGAAGGAGGTATTTCTATCAAGTTAACTAATGACTGAATGGTTATCTTTAAAAAATCCAACATTTTCCATCAGCTGCCATAAAAACATTTCAGAAATGTATTTTTGTTCCTACTTCCAATTATTCTTTGTTGGGTGACAATGCTGCTGTTAGCATTTTGCTGGTGTAGGATCTCTGCTAATAATTTAGGTAATGACTACAAAACACTGAATCATAACTTGAGAGAACTGAAACTATTCAGATCTCCATTTATGAAAAACATTCCCATTTCTCGGTGATACACTTATCCACTAACTCGCTTAAATCACACAAATTTACGGCTGAAGAACTGATTACTAGAATACACTTATGGTTCCTTATTCCTCGAAGGGTGTCCTCAGATGTAGTAAATATTTTCTGAAAAAATTAAATTCACTGTCCAGAAGCTGCTCTAATGCAGACACATTCTAAAATAACATTTTTTTCATGCCAGTCTGTGTTGTTAGAATTCACCTAGAAACATTCAACAAGCTAGAAGAATCTGCATCCACAAAAGAAACACAATGTTGTGCTAAAATACCTTTTACAATTAAAACAATTTGAAAACTGCTTAGCAAGCCGCTATTTAAATAAAAGAGTTAACTACAAAATTAATCTGGAGGTTTTTCCTCATTTATACTTCTTCCCTTTTTAGAATCTCTATCAACTCTTCTATAATAGATTATCAAAATAAGCAAATGTAAATTAATATGAATAAATTGAATGATCGTGTGCTGGTATTCTTTGTATTTTTGATGTAGTCATATACACACACATATGTTTCTACAGAAGAGCAATATACACATAATACGAAAAAAATCTGACTTTCATCTGTAAGTGAAATGGAATGTCTTACACAAAACTGGGAAACTACGGAGTCATAATATTAGTCCCTCCAGTGTCCGAATCTTGGGCTAAATTGCTTTCTTGATATGTAGTAGTTCTACACATCAGATATTGACCAATACTATCAGTGTCATGAAATTATCAAAGCTGTTTGACTTTAGTACGATTTGGACCAGAAACCAAATGTGTGAAAATTCTACATGAAACAGAAACAATTACAAAAGCAATTGTTGGAGAAAAGTAGAGTTTGAAATCTAAAAATGCTCTCTCAGTGAAAGCTGTCCAGATTTATGTAACGAACATTACTCATGTAACATCCAAAACCCGCTGAAGTCACTGAAGTAGTGGGAGTTTTTTCACTTATGTCACTAAAATTTGGATGACACCCATAACACTCTATTAGCGTCTATAAAATGTTTTAAAAATAGATGATGTAAGGAAAATGGTCAGTTATGGAGCTTTTCTTTTCATTCTTTGTGTCAGAAGCAAAGTGTATTTCTATGTCAAGAAGTGTTTTATTAACATATGTGAGGGGTAGATGGAAGCAAAGGTTTTATAAAAGCAAAGACATTGTCCTATTCTGAAATCAGGGAACACAGTACAGATCTTTGGGACTGGATGGACAAGTTCTGTTAAATGGTATAAATAAGGTCCAGTTCCCTATGGAGAACAGCAGCAAAATTAGGTAATTACCATTTTTTATTTGGCACCATGGCACATTTCAGGATCATGGGATTCCGAAAGAAGCAGCATTTTGCAAATATTACTCTAATATTCAGATTCTTGAAATATTGCAGCCTTTTACAGGTCAGGTTGTATATTCCCGATGCAGGAAGAGAACTTCAAATCTACAGCTACTGGTAGGTCAGAGATTGACCAGAAGGTAGAAGAAAATGGTTTTTGTAGACCACTTATCCTCAGAAATCCACAGCTTTTTGGTATGCATCTAAATGCTGAAAGGGCAGTCAGACTTGCAGAAGAGTTTCTAAAGGCAGCAAAGAGGCTAGCAGAAATACTGAGGACCTTTCCTTGTCCTATCTTGGCTCCTGATTTCCTCATCTGTCAGTTTTCATCCTCAATATATCAGTAGATGTCTGTGAGCCTCTTGTATCAGCTGATGGCTATATACACTGCAATGCCAGCTTGTATTCTAGGGTAGATAATGCCTCTTAATCCTGGTCGTATGGTCTCAGAAAATAAAATATGTTTATAATAACTGTTACTCTAATTGCTTTAAATAAACTAAGAAAAATAAAATCAGTAATCCTGCCCTGAATATGTATTCTCTTTAAGTAGAGACAAGACTTTCCAGAAATGTTATTCCTGGGGAAGTTTTATGCCATGAAGATTTTCAGTGCTTTATAGAGATCAGATTTGTTCAGGTCCAGAATATTCTGTTTTTTTAAAGGTATGTCTAGTGTATAAAGAAGCTGCTGAATTCTGATCTGCTATTCTCATCTTTAATCCCGGCTTTACCGGTTAAAATAATTTTAACCAACAGATACAGTAGCTGCCACTGAAGAGTCAGATACCACCCATGGATTCTCACTGGCTCTTTCGTACATTCTAAAGCAAAACCAAAACATATACATGTGCCACTCACGTTACTACTGCTTCCATGCTCTTGTTTTTACTGCTTGCTGCCGTTTGGGGTGTGATTCAGTGAACTACTTTAAGTGGATGGTTCCATGTGCCCAGCTGGAGCTTGACTAATCTCAGCAGATTTGTGTTGCTGTGAAGACCTGTTCCTCTAGACCATCTTAGAGGAGATCAGGCTGCGAAGTACGTAAGAACTTTGCCTTCTTTTCTTGGAAGTTTGTAAAACATACAACAAGTTGACATCCTGGTTCTACAGGGCTTCTCTTGAAGTGCAAAACCCACGAGTTATGGAAAGGGAACCATCTTTCTGTCCACATAGTTAAATCATTTGTCATGGTGGTTTTTTTTGTTCTTTTTTTTTTTTAGTATTAGATGCCTGCAGAAGGTTGAAACAAAACACTTCTCTCAAAAAATTCACAACTGTGAACTTCAAAAAATAGTTTGCAGAAGGTGGAGAGGTGGGAAAAACCCTCTAAGATCTGTGTCACCTGAGGTGAGAAGATATATGAGTGTAAGATGATGGAGTCAAGATGTTCCAAGTTCATTTTCCTTGCTCCTTTAGCTACCGTTCTATTTCCCTAATGTTCAGCATTAACTGAATATGTTGGAAATGTTGTCAAATTGCACAATATAAAATCTTAATATTGTTTATATTGTGTTGTTTACAGATGGTAACTTGTCTGGAAAGGACAGTTATAATAATATATAAAACTAAAGCTGGTAAAGTGAGAAATGAAAAAGTGAACATTTTTGATATATATATATTTGCACAACGTCTCTTCCTACCAGTTGTTTCCAAGTTCTGGTTAAAGCACCTATTTTTATTTCAGCTTAAGACTGACCTTTTTTCTGTGCAGAGATTGCCAAATGTGACAAACCATGAACTGTTTGTCAGCAGTTTAGAGCATGGTGAACACAGTGCTCCATGCTGAGTTTATGGATGAGTTGTGCTGACTGCTCTATTAAAGGAGTCTGTACTCAATCATTTAATCAATTGGAGAAACACTTTCAATTTTCATGTGATCAAGCCCACAGTTATGTCAGACTGACAGCAGTATTTGGCAAGAAACTCCTCCTTCTCTTTGGAGAACTGTAAAGGAAAAATTAGGTCGGTTAAAGAGCAGAGCTTTTTTCACTGTCAGTGAACAACGGGGGGAAAAAAAAAAAAAAAAAAGAAGTTAATTCTACACCTGAGAAACAAGAATGACCACAAGGGTGTTCTAGATGAAGATACTCTGCTTGCCTCTGCTAAGATTGGAAACTAATTCTTAAATAATAGATTCAAAATCTATTTCTGGCGTAGGGTGTATGGAGATCACAGAAGGCGCCATCCATAAAACATCACCCTGCAATTTTTATAATGGCCCTGCTGGGACAGGTCTCTAGTTGCAGTTTGTGAGCACTACGTCTATCAGTAGCATTTAGAAAGCTTTGTGTGCTGGTTTAAGAAAGATCTCACAATTGGTACCCTGCAAACAGTTTCATTTAGTGATACAATACTGTAGCCTGCTAGATTGCATAAGTAGGTACAGCTGTTTAAAAAAAAAAAAAAAAAAAAAAAAAAAGTCTGGAAAAGTCTTGGAATAAAACACCCTGGAGCTGAAAACCTTTCATCGGTTAGCAGTAATATTTTATCCTGATATTTTTAAAGTATTTTTGTTTACCTATCCGGTTCTTCACATTACTCCAGAATAGCCTTACAATTGACTTTCATTTTATGTTTCCAGTTATACTTTGAGGTCAGAGTCTGATTTATTAGCTTGTCCTAAATAAAAATTGAAAACGTTTGGCGGCTGGAGCCTTTCGTATTTATGCTTCACAATTACCAAATCAGCTTCTTATTTATATTTGGAAATCAGAATCCAATTTGGTTTTTGTCTCAAAACTGAAGAGGGATGTTTGATGCTGGTTTTAATTAGGTCAGATCTGTGAAGTTTACTGGGACTTTTTCTGAATGATGATGTAGAAAACTGTTATGCAAGATCACTACCTTCTTTTAATGATTAGTGCATTGTCAAACCTTAGAAACCATAGAGGAATCCAGAAATCTCGAGCATTTATTTGCATAAAGCTTATTTTATGCGGGAGGAGGCAGTGAAATGAGATACAAGGACTCAAATACATAAAAATTGCATGATATATAGCCCCTTAGTACATAGATGGAAAAGTCTCTGTAATTCTGGGTCATTCTGACACAAAATTAGCCTGCCTTTACAAATAAAGCCAATATATCAAACCTTAGCAAAACCTTGCCCTAGATTCTTATCTTCTTGTAAGCTACCTCCACCCCTACTGACTTCTCTCAGACGATTTCCTGGCCTCTTGTTTTTCTCCTCAACTTTCCTGTTTTTCCGTTGGTATGGAAATTTAATATCATTTGTGTTGGTACAGAATTCAATAGTATTGAACATTGAGCTAGAAAGTCTTGTGTGTGAATCTAATCTGCTCAAGTTCTGACTTGCAATTTCAGAATCAAAAATCTTTATCGTAGAATTTAGTACACATACCATTAGGGTTGACTTTTTTTTTTTTTTTTTTTTTTTTTTTAGAATTATTCTATCCTTACTGATTGATGATCCTCTGTGTGGGAGCCGGTGGGCTTCAGAGGAACAGAAAAGAGAGAAAGAACAGTGGCATTCACATGACCCCAATACTACTTCATGCCATTGAGAGAAACTGAGTTGTAAAATAGATGTCCAAAGGCTAATTAAAAAGGATCAAGTAATGATAGCAAATAATTGCTCTTTCTGCTGTGGAAGGGAATCCCCACACAACTTTGCAACTGCTGCCAGGGACTTGCCTCAAGCTCTCTTCTTGTAAGAGGGGAAGTGGAGAGGCTAATGACTAACTCCAGTGAGGTATTTACCTCCATTTCTGCTACTCCATTTCCAGGCAGTAAAGCCAAAACAAAATTTGCTTTCAGGGCAATATACTTCTCTCTAGCTCTTTTTCAGTGCAGGGTTTTTTTAGCCTGGAGAATAAATTCTTTATCCTCTTTCAGAAAGCAGCCCCTCAAAAGAAAAGAGTGATTAGACCTGACAGAGAGCAATGTTAAATAGAAATGTAACATATAAAAAACACATGATGAAAGAAACAGCTGTCACTAGGCTAGACTAACAAAGCCCTTGCAAAATGGCCCCAGGCAGGCCTTACTGGGAGTATATGAGGTATAAACTGAGCTCACTGAATTCTCTGAATTACCCTTTCCTTCTCCATGAGAAGCTGTAATTGCCTGTTGCAATCATCATCCGATAGCAGCTGAGGGGAGAAGAGGCAGAATGGTGAAGGATCTCCTTCAGAGGGTGCATGATGTGCTTTTGCCAAGATCAAGACTTCAGCTTTTCACCCCAGTGCTTTTTTTCAGCTGAAGAGAATAAGCCTCATTGTTCCCAGGGTCTCATTTAGGTTTGGTGCAACTCAAAGACTGAAATTTGTGTTTTCAAATGAATATTCAAAGTGTGTTCTGTAGGCCGTGAAATAAAAAATTACTCTTGAACACTAACGTCCTCTCCTTATGCAGATGAGAACTGCTACATATACAACAGAGGTCTGGCCAGGACTGAGAAAAAGGAAGAAGAAAAAAGAAATTTCTTAACATCCTACTACAAATTTCTGAGACATCCATTCACCCGCTAGAATTGTGTTCATTTTCACCCTCCTGTCTCAACAAGACCTACAGGAAAAATCCGAATGAGACCGCAGGAATGCTGAAAACGTTTACTCATGGAAGAACTTTGTTGGTAACAATTCGCAAAGAGAAAAAAAAAAAAAAAAAAAAAAAAAAAAAAAAAAA
>NW_020799092.1:24543166-24555064 GCF_003259725.1 Athene cunicularia
GAAGGGAAGGGAAGGGAAGGGAAGGGAAGGGAAGGGAAGGGAAGGGAAGGGAAGGGAAGGGAAGGGAAGGGAAGGGAAGGGAAGGGAAGGGAAGGGAAGGGAAGGGAAGGGAAGGGAAGGGAAGGGAAGGGAAGGGAAGGGAAGGGAAGGGAAGGGAAGGGAAGGGAAGGGAAGGGAAGGGAAGGGAAGGGAAGGGAAGGGAAGGGAAGGGAAGGGAAGGGAAGGGAAGGGAAGGGAAGGGAAGGGAAGGGAAGGGAAGGGAAGGGAAGGGAAGGGAAGGGAAGGGAAGGGAAGGGAAGGGAAGGGAAGGGAAGGGAAGGGAAGGGAAGGGAAGGGAAGGGAAGGGAAGGGAAGGGAAGGGAAGGGAAGGGAAGGGAAGGGAAGGGAAGGGAAGGGAAGGGAAGGGAAGGGAAGGGAAGGGAAGGGAAGGGAAGGGAAGGGAAGGGAAGGGAAGGGAAGGGAAGGGAAGGGAAGGGAAGGGAAGGGAAGGGAAGGGAAGGGAAGGGAAGGGAAGGGAAGGGAAGGGAAGGGAAGGGAAGGGAAGGGAAGGGAAGGGAAGGGAAGGGAAGGGAAGGGAAGGGAAGGGAAGGGAAGGGAAGGGAAGGGAAGGGAAGGGAAGGGAAGGGAAGGGAAGGGAAGGGAAGGGAAGGGAAGGGAAGGGAAGGGAAGGGAAGGGAAGGGAAGGGAAGGGAAGGGAAGGGAAGGGAAGGGAAGGGAAGGGAAGGGAAGGGAAGGGAAGGGAAGGGAAGGGAAGGGAAGGGAAGGGAAGGGAAGGGAAGGGAAGGGAAGGGAAGGGAAGGGAAGGGAAGGGAAGGGAAGGGAAGGGAAGGGAAGGGAAGGGAAGGGAAGGGAAGGGAAGGGAAGGGAAGGGAAGGGAAGGGAAGGGAAGGGAAGGGAAGGGAAGGGAAGGGAAGGGAAGGGAAGGGAAGGGAAGGGAAGGGAAGGGAAGGGAAGGGAAGGGAAGGGAAGGGAAGGGAAGGGAAGGGAAGGGAAGGGAAGGGAAGGGAAGGGAAGGGAAGGGAAGGGAGAGCTCTCACCAGCAGCTTACCTGAAGCAATGGCAACTCATTGCTTTGCGGTCATAAGGCCATGTTCCTTACACCACTAGTCACACATCTGACGTACATAAACAATGCTGAAACCTTGGAAGTTAGTATGTATATATTGTTTATATAAGTGTGTGTCTGTGTATAAACACGTAAACATGTGCAACACTTATATAAGTAAATATATACAACTACTGACACTGAACTTTTGGACTGCAGCAAGCTGTGGCAAAAAAAAAAATAGAGATCCAAAAAGCAGGAGGCAAGTCTTTGATTTGGCCTCTTGAGGAAGGAGACAACAGAGTACTTAATCTTTGCCCCTTCTTGCCCTGAGCTCGCTGCAGTCAGGAGGGCGTGCAGACTCAGGCATGTTATGATTCTGTGTGTGTCATCTGGTAGAACTTAGCTGTAAATGCAGCAGTGCAAATTACCACATAGTTTATAACATGGCCTAAAGTGCTGATCTATACTATTCTTTTCCACCTTACAGCATGTTATAGAAGTTCTCAGGAGTATAAGGAAGACAGATGATCATTAAGGAAGTAGGTAAGCAACTTAAGGTACAGGTATTATCCCACTTGTGACTACCTGACAAAGGCTCAGTTTGTTTCCCGTCAAGGAGAACTAAGAGATAAAACCAGATCAAAGATTTCTCAAGGGAACAAATGAATGCCCAGCCCTAATTCATCACAGGAAAATCACCCTGTCTAATGTTTACTTGCATTCATTTGGTTTCTCAAGAGCTTTGAAAAGCAGCAGCAGTCAGTCTGCCAAAGTAGGGGAAATACCTGTAGGATAAGAAAGAAAATGATTCATGATCACCCAACAAACTGAGTTCCTAAAGGCCTCATGAACCTGATCCAATATCCAAGGAAAGTCCAAAATCCTTTCCATGACTTGCTGGATGGGGAATACTGAACTGGTATTCACATTCTCTTCAATATCTGGTTTTCACTGGAGAAACAGAGTAGCAAAATACTGCACCAAAGCACAGTGCAACCGTCTAGCCATTGACTCAGCCTCTCAAATCCTGCTGAGTACCTCAAATGCTGGATTAAGTTATGCCCTTAAACTAGGAGCCTGGTCTACTGTGGCTTGCTTTCAGGTATCTGAGTTTGGCCTCAGTTCTCACTAGCAGAGGATCAAAGAACTGCTCTTTTCAGCTTGAGCTTTGGTAACCACAGCCTAACCACAGGTAACCTTTGGAGCAGCCCACATTGTCCCCTAGCTAGGTGATGCTTCAAGCCTTCACCTGTAGCTTTGGGCTCCTCCCATACTTTCAGACTTTGTCTTTTGACACCAGACTTAGGTGCTTTCTGATTCCTGCTTTATTTGTTCCGTTTCCTATTTCTGCCTCGACTCTGACCCTAGATATTGTGAGTTAACGGGTTCTTCTTCCTTTCATGACTTATTTCTGCTGTCCTTCTTTCAGGTGACACCTGTAGGCAAGGATTTTAATATTTCAAATCAGTTCTTCAGTGTTTGCTAGGAGCCTTGGAAAAACTCTCCGTTTGCAGTGGTAGAACACTTGTCATTAACAGTGGGCTGAAACACTCCTGGCACAGCAGTGGCAACAGGCTCAGGCTAGGTTTTTACTGAGTGAAAGATATCCCTTGAGCACAGAAACAGTGGGACTGTGGCTCAGAGTCCCTTAGGGAAAATATTTCAGCAATACTCTCTGCATTAGGGACCAAAGATTGGCAATTTAAGCACTGGTATTTCCATGGTTGTCTCTAAAGAAAAATGAAAGCTGATTCCCAGTGAAAGAAGACAATCTGAGAAATGCCAACACTGAACAGGAGGTGTGTGACAGGAGGAGTAGAAGCACACACTCCCTCACCATTATTTTGACAATGCGCCTGAAATCTGCTGTGACAGACCATACCCAAAGAGTAGAAGAGTAATTTATTCCCCTTGCTCATTAAACGGTTGTTTTCTCTGAGGCTTTCTGTGGAGAACCCAGCCAATTTCAGCATGGATCATTTTATTTATGCTACAGATAACTTTGTGCTAGAACTTGAATAACTTCTTGCAGGCTCCCAAATAGCTGTGAAGCACTGCTTGGTATGAGAAAGGAAGTATCAAAACAGAGGTAAAAGCTCTCTGGTCTTTTGATAGACATAATAACCAATCATTTTCTAATAGGTGGCTTTAAATGATGTTTTAGATTCTTTTCTTCCTCGAATTCCCAATCTCACTGCTGATTTCTAAATTAGATTGATATTCTAAGTTGGATTGTCCAGATTTGAAATACTTGATATCTTCTTTACTTGTGCAGTACTTAGTGTCTTTGCAATGGTTTAATGAGCTTCTAGAAAACTGATTTGGATCAGTTACCTTTCTTTATTTACCTGCCTTAGGAAAGAAATGTCAAGTTTCTTACAATAAGTAATCAATGGCCAAGTACTAGTGTAACTGATCTGCAACTAGTTAAAAGTCAAGATCCGTCTGCCCGTAGATGTGACCCAAAGTTGATCACTGCCTTTGCAAGGTACAGCTCAGAGTTTAGAAAAATGCTGGTTCAAAAGAGTAACATCGGAAAATCCTCTTTGCTTTGTCTTGAAATGTGATCTTCTAGTCACATGGCCTCAGAGCGAAGTGAGGCACACTCAGCCTTGAAAAATTGTTGCTTACGTTCATTCCAACAGGGGGAAGTCAGAGCTGACATATATCTCCAGAAGCTGTGGTAAAACCTTTCAACTGGTAGGACTAACTACAACTTTGTAAACAGAAGGTGTTCTTTCTGCTCATAAATAATTGATGTTCTTCCATTCCCTCTCAAACCATAGTATATAGCAAACCTGGTATTTCTGGTTGCACACATAAATTTCTCCTTCCCTCTCAAATCTTTGTATTGATTCTCTGCAGGGATTTTTGTGGCAGTATTTATTAAAGATTCTATATAAAAATAAAATCTATTTTTTTTAGTGTTCTTAGCTTTAGCCTCAAATCATTCTATAATGATATTATGGGTTAACATGAATAAGCAAGTCTAGTTATAATTGTTACTACTATTGACAATGATGTGTATTTTATACATCCTGAAATAAAGTGGTACATATTGCTTCAGGGACTCATGCCAAGCACGAAGTAAACTGTGTCACCCCTTCAGCAGCAGTGGTTCCAAGAAAGAACTTTTATGGATTTATGTGTCTAATTACCAGAAAAGAGCCCCGAAGGCCTGTGTGTTTAATAAACCCCAACCATTGTGTTTCAAAACAAAGAGTACCATAAAAATGGAACAATATCCCATACCTAGCATGGATTGTATTTAAATAATGATTTTATTTACATTTATTTCATATTAGGAATCTGCCTCATGCCTTTTTTTTTTTTTTTTTTTTTTTTTTTTTTTTTTTAATCACAGCTATTTCTTTCAAAATAAAAGTCCTTAAAGGTCTATTAAGTTTCACATATATTGAAGGGTTGTGGGTAGATCCTGCTCCTGAAAACCTCTGCCCATGGGTGGTACTATCCAACCACAGAGATTTGGTAAGGTAGAAGTGTTCAGCCAAGCAGATCCACCAGCAAGTTTAATCATCAACTTCCACATCATAAGCACATACATGATTCCTTGAAATTCCCACAAATGATGACACAGAGAAAGGAAGTGTGGACAATAACAGCAAAAGCTATTTAGAGGACTCTATTAGGCTCTGCCTTACCAGCCTGGGAGGGGAATTCCTTCCCAAGTTCCCAGGAACATGTGGGAATTACAAGTTCACTGACTGTACTTTGTGTGCAGCTTATTTGTCAAACTGTAATGCGACTAGCTCCACAAACTGACTCAAAAGATAAGCCCAATCAGAGCTACCTCTCTTCTGACCCTCTCTGGCTTTCCCTGAAGGATACTAAATCCTCACAAAGCAGTCTTGTGTTGATTATATCCTTTACAGCAGCCTCCTTCCTTCCCCCAAAACAATGAAGTACAATCTGGTCCCTGTGACTACATATTTGAAGGAATTATTTTCTGAAATTTAAAAAAAAAATAAAAATCTATAGACTTTAGGACTGGGTAAAGTGTTGATGTAGTAACAGTCTATGAACTGTTAGGAATTTGTGAATAAGGTCAAAGATCTAGCTCCCCCTTTTAGGATCTGAATGGTGCATGAAATGCCTGACTTCTAATCTCTTGACTTGTATTCGCCCTCTCCAAATGTGACGTTGTTTAAACTGTGAGAGAGGAGGATTCCAAATTTGGGAAATATGAAGATAAACAAGACGAGGTGGGGAAATTCCCAAAGAACTGTATGGCAGCCACCCAAGGCCACTTCCATAGAGTCATAGGACAGCTGAGGTTGGAAGGAACCTCTGTAAGTCTCTAGACCAACCTCCTGCTCAAAGCAGGGCCTGTTTAGAAGGTAGATCCAGTTGCTCAGACCCTCATCTGAGTTTTAAAAATTTAAGGAAATCCAACAGCCTCTGTTGGTATTTTTTCCAGTGTGGCATCTCTCTCAAGTGAATACATTTTTCTTATGTCTAACCAGAACATCCTTTGGTGAAATCCACTACATTTCACTGCACAAGTTTGAAAAGATTCTAGTTCTGTTTTATCTATAATCCTCTTCCGGGTAATTGAAGACAAGAATGAGATTCCATCCCATCCTCCACTTAATCTTTTTTTGCCCAAGGTGAACAAATCCAGCTCTCATAGCCCCTCTCATACATCATGTACTCCATGGACTAACTGCAGTATGCCAATATTTTTCTTGCACCATACCAGGACACTCTTCTGCAGGAGCAGCCTCACAGGGGCTAGGCAGAAGGGAGGAATCACTTCTGTTGGCCCATTGGCAACACTCTTGCTAATACAGCCCTGGATGTGTTTGGCCTTCATTATCACAAGGACACACTGCTGATTCAGGTTCAGCTTACTTAGCCCCAGGACACCTCCAACCTTTTCTGCAGAGCAGCTTCCTGTACTGAAGCATGGAGTTATCCTATCCCACGTGCAAGTCTCTGCATTTGCCTTTGTTGGGCTTTCACCGGGTTTCTCCATTTCTCTGCCATTTTCTCCAGCCTGTGGACACGGTGCTGAGTGGCACATTACCGACTCCTCCAGTATGGACTTTCTGTAGGCACACTCCATCCTGTCAGCCTGGTTGTTGATGAAGATGTGGAATATCAGTCCCCAGTAACCAGCCACCAGCTGACCTTCAAACCTCTCACCTCTGCCCTTCGAGCGTAACAGCCCAGGCTGAATTTTCACCTGCTTTGCAGTCTATACATCCAGTGCCTTCTGCTGCAGCTTACTAACACGCCTGCTATGGGAGGCTGTATGGAAAGCCTCACTGAATTCAACGTTTCACCTTTGGTTGTTTCACCTCTGTGTTTTCGAGTTCCCTGGGTGAACTCAACCACAACAATACCACCACAAATTTGGTACGGGGGTGGGAGGGAGTGGTTCGATTCCTAATAAGAGATAAATGTTTGAGCTATTCTATTGCTTAGAAAATGAGACATGAAGAATAACTAACAGCGGGCATTGTTATGGACCTGCCAGTGTACTTTTCTCTTGTATGGCAGAAATATTAATTTCTCCAATCAAGCCAGACTGTACAGCAGTGAAGACAGATGCCTTCTGTGGAGACACAAAGACATGTCTTTCTTCTGAGATAGATCTATTTAAGACAGAGGTTCCTCTCCAGTCTCAGGATGTAACAGTTAAATTCATTAATTCCCTGCATGAGTTCTCTTTCCCCCATCCAGCTGCCTATGAATTATTTGTGCCGAGTCTGGTTATTCCATCCAAGTGTAAACCTTAAATAAGAATAACTGAAACTCAGGAAGGATGATTATCTCGGGCCACAAAAATAAACATTTTCAGCCTTTTTGTTTTCAAACTTACTCTAAGCTTTTTTAAACACAAACACAATAGCCCTGAGAGGCCATATCTGACCTACAGACTAAAGGCTGTAGTGAATTAAGTGTATTTTCTTTGTTCTGCAGATGTTAGAAGAATTGCCCACAAAATATGACAGGTTCAGTTAATTTTATCTTAGACAAATGTAATGAGCATCTGTTTTGACTTTTCTCGGTCATTGATACGATTTCCTTTTAAACTTGATACCAGCTGGTTTATACAAGTGTGCAAAAGTTGTAAACAGCCAAAGATTAAGCTATTCCAATGCTGAGGAACATTTATTCATTCCACTGTTATCTTTATACTTATAATACAAAAAAAAAAAAAGTCCGGAGGATTTCAGAACACAGCAGGAGTTTTATGTATAAATAATGTCGTATTTACAGAAATATTTTATGTGTCTATGCAAATATTATATAAAGCATATGCATAAATATATGAATGGTGTTATCCTCACGGTAAGCTTAGCATAAGAAGATAAACTGCAGAACCATGCACTAAAAAAATATTTATTACATGGCTTCGCAATTTATTATGTGCTTCTGAACACCTCATCTGGCCTTTCCCTACTAACCTGCCTCTTCTGGGAATATTTCTACCATTCCATACTTCTCAGCACCTTCAAACAGCTGTTCCTTTCTCTCTGGGCAATGTACGATAGCAAAAAGGGGTTTTTTTCTGTAAAATTCTCATTCTTGCCTCTCAGCTCATTGAGGTGAGATAGGCAGGCGGCACCACTAACCTCTTAAGAGGTTTCTGAGCCCAAGTGCCAGCAAAGACTATTTCTCTCATCACTCTTCCACTCACACACCAAGATGGAAACTCAGTGTCATCTCTACTGCTCGATACTTGTCAGCACTCCGCGGTGCACACACACAGAAGGAAATGGAGGGGCAGTTTTTCATGTAGCCACAGAGTCTGGGTTTGCTGAGATGAGGACGTGAAACACCACAATAGGGCATGCTTAGTGCTACTGAATCTAGCACAGAAGGGTTTTGATATGTTTCCAATCCACTCCCCCTAAAAAAAACCCAAAAAACAACCCAAACCAAACAACAAACCTCCTATACTATTCAAACTGTGGGCTGAAAAATGCCTGTTCCACAATTATAAATCAACCAAATGTAAACTGACATTTTTTGGAACCCACAAAAGGCACCTCCCTAAATCCAGATTTATCCTTCCAGGAAATTTTCAATCATATGGTGAATGATAGAAATATTAGGATAATAAAAATAGGATGAGTCTACATGTGTTGCACACGTGAAGATGCAACAGTAAATATCACTCTTCTAACAAATAGGGGAAAAAAAAAAAAAAAAAAAAAAAAAAAAAAAAAAGAAAGCACTAAATAGCTTCCCAATGACTTGTGATGCAACATCAGCTCTGACATTAGATATTGCATTTGTTTGCCTAGCATTTCAAAAGCTCCTGGCTAGGAATCCTGACTGCATGGCCATTTTCAAGCTTCTTTGTTCCCTATCTTTGGGGTAAGGAAAACTCATTCACATTGCTTGAATGCACTCAGCTGTTGTGAAGGGGTAGCATTTTTTTTCCCCATTTAAATTCCAGTGGATCTGATATAGCTCAGAGGTAAAATAAGAGATAAAGACAGGAAGATAGACAAGTAGTAAGAAGATGGACACAACAGAGATGTCAAGGGAGATAAATTTATAATTTGGCAATGTTGCCGACTAAACTGCATTTTGTAGAAAGCGTAGATGCCAAAATAGTCTTGGTTATCATTAGTGGAAATACATAATGAAGCCACTGGTCTTCAGGGAATGCATCTACACCTATAAAGGTCTTCTTATTCTTGCTGTGACACAGACAAAGAGGACCTCAATGGATGAAGAGCCACTATGCTTCTAAAACAAAAGAAATAGACCCAAACTGCGCTGCAAATAAAAATTTTCTGATACGCTGTCAGATGTCTTTAAAAATAACCACTTTAAATTGTTTCTTTGTATTTAGTCGTACACTATATCTATTTGTAAAGGTGCTGCATGCTTTCCTTGCTAAAATGACACCAAAATAAAGTAAGGTAAGGTGTTAGGATTGTTTTTAAAATTGTCTAGTAATTTGCTTTCTCCTTTGATGCTAATAGGCATAATTGAGACATTATTTATTTAGTGAAATAGCTTTCAGCGTACTCTCAGTTTCCTTCAGTTGAGGTAGGTTTTCTTCAACATGTTTATTGCATATGGCATGGATTTTGTTTATCTGGGACAAGTACAGTCTCGCATAGGGAGGCAATCTGAATCGGAATTGGGTCAAAGGGAGAAGATTGTGTAGTATTTATTTGTGTATTTCTTAGGCTTAATTACTTTGGCATTACTTCTCATCTGTACAGATTTTTTTTTCCTTTATATTAAACTGAGTTTGTGATAACTGCCTTCTATACCAGGCACCATTTGGTCCAGTAATTATGCTTATTTTTGTGGAACAGAAATATATTGGCTGAAAGATCAAAAGGTTGACTGGTACAGATTAACTACCTGAAAAGGCTGTGGTTCTTCTGCTTTAAGCACATATGGGACAACAGAAATATATAATAGAATCCTATATCATCTACAATATATAATCCTCTCCATATAGTACAATGCAAACAGTAACAGCCACAACATTTGATTTTATATGTCAGCATAACCAGTTTAGATTCTCAAGGGGAAAACTAGGATTTGTTTGTGATTATGTCCGAGATGATAATTCCTCAGAAATTTTATGGAAATGGTAAAAATATTTATTTCCTCCCTGCCTACAAAACTTTTTTAACTGGGGAAGTCTGAACCACTGGTCTGAAGTGGTTACAGGCTGATATACCTATTAATTGGTTATATACTTGACAGGAGCATGAAAACTCCAGAATGTGAAATAGTGAATGTTCATTTTAGTAAAAATGTAGATACAAGTAGCTGAACCAAGATCCTGGTCCTGCAATGAGATCTATGCAGGTGGTCAAGTGCTCTTAATATGCCTCCAGGGGAAAAAAAAAAAAAAAAAAAAAAAAAGACGTTGCCATTCAAATCAACAGGGCTCTCCAGACAAAGAAAACACTTGATCAAGGATATAATTATATGATCAGATCTTCTAAGAAGCAAGACATTTTTTTTCAATGTGTTACATGTCATATCTCACTAGTCTGGATAAAATATGGAAAATAAGAATATATGTTGATTCTACTTGGACCATTCTTAAGATTAATAAATATTACTCTGACAGAAAATCCTATCGTGTGTCATCTAGGGGCATCATCCTTCATTGTTACTGAATTCCAGCCTTTTGAAAGAGTTCTGACTAATCCAACTTTTCAAGTTAAACATATTAGTGAAAATGGTGGCATCCTAAAAGCCTCTGTTTTAATCATTGGCAAATGTTACCTGTAAACACTGTAAAACCTAACAGCAGTTAGAGCAGACCAACGCCGCTACAGCTTTTTATGATTTATAACTATAACAGTTCCATTCCCAGAACAGCCAACTTGTTTCAATGAAATGTAGCTTTCAGTTTCATACTGTAAAGCAATCAGCCTCCTCTATAAATTATTATATTTTCTGGAGTAGAGAATTTCCTACAGGGGGTGTACTGAAGGAAACATATCTGGAAAAGGCATTCTCTTCCCATTAGTGGCACTGCTCATGTGAAATTAATAAAGACGTGAATCTTCAGGTAAGTTTAGCAAGCAGATCCCACTTCTTTGTACTGAACTTCAGAGGCTGATAAGAACAGAGATGTTAGAGTGGTATTTCAAATAGCCATGTGAAATGAGGAATGAGCGAGCAATATTCAGCTCTCTTTCTCTTTGTAAGGACTTTTGACTGATTGTTGTCGGATGATTTACACAATTCCATCCACGGATATTATCCAATGATTTACACAATTCCATCCATGGAAGTCTTTGATATGTTGCTTCCAAAATTCACACTCAATTTCTGGACTTCATGCATATTCAGCTTCATCACATTATAATGCTCTCTTCAGGAGCATGTTCCCTCTATTAGCAAATTTCTTCTTTCCATGTCAGTGCGTGTAATCTGTTAACAAGTCTTTCCATATCATTCTTTTTGTTAAACTGAGCAATACAAAATCCTATTTACTCTTCATCATTCTCCTGGCTCCTCTCTGAACCATCTGATTTATCAGCACAGGTTTTGATCTCCAGCCCAGATTGTGGCTGTCTCTGGCCTCCTCTGCTAGAATTGCCTTAGTGAATGTTTCCAACTTGCCTCTGGTGGGCTCTGTCCCCCAGTGAGCCCCAGGCATGACAACACTGCATCAAAGCTGAGTTGCCCTTGGGAGTACCCACTGCCCTGTAAGTCCTTGCAATACACTGACCTTCTGGCACTCAGTGGTCTACTTTGTCTTCAGCTGCTGGATCTACTGCATAGCCCTTTAGAAGAACTCCCATCCAGGGCTGTCCTTCAGCATTCACAGCGGTGTTGTTACCTCAGGACACTGGTACTGAGAGAGCACCACTGAAGAAGTTAGAGGCTTCACAGAAGGTCAAACAGGGGTAGCAGCATCTCAGGTATTGTGCTGTCCTGGCCTCTTAAAAGGTGGCCACTCTTTCATATATCAAAAGCACAACAAGGTTCTTCAAGGTGCTACCACCAAGCTGGCATTCACCGTGTCCCAGTGGTTGTGGTTAAATATTTAGCACATGGATATAACCCCACAGGCATGCTCGTACAGAGCAGACATATGGCAGCTGGGCAGTGCCAGTCCATTTTGCTGTAATCATGATGGAAGTCTTGGTGGTCACATGCTGGCAGGTCTGCCCTTGAGTGGCATCTTCCATTCCACACATTCAGCTCTGCAGCAGCCTCACACAATTCCTATTTTCTCTATGTCAAAAGGCACTCCACATTATCCTAACTATTCTAATGATGCCATCTTACTTCAGAGTCAGAGTTTATCCATCTCAACAATCTATACTTCTCAACTGCAGCTGGTTGGGTCACCTTTTATATGGCATTTCCCCCCCTCCCCC
>NW_020799092.1:24555114-24564616 GCF_003259725.1 Athene cunicularia
AAATCCAATATCTATTTTACAAGAAAAACTAGCCCCCACTGTTGGTATCATGTTTTAAACGGTTAGAGGTACCTGAGTATCTGCCAATCCCCTTCTGCCTTTTGTTTGTGGACTTCCTTTGACAACCCTGACACTAACATGTAGTGCAGCTTGGTCTTCAACTTCCATCCATTGACCTCTGGGTACACCTGTGGAGTTTTCAAGGACAGCTGTTTCTTCCTACTTAATCAGCTGGACAGCAGCATGGAGCGCACTGCTAGGATCACAGTGTTTATCTTCTCTCTATAATCTGCATGAGGAGAGCTGAAAACCTGCCCAAGCTGAGCAAATACTGGAACTCTGAAGGCTTTGGACACCCTCTATCCTACTGGCAGACCCCCTGCATATGTTGTCCTCAGTAGATCTAGCTCTGCTCAAGAAAGGGTTTTGCAATGCATCCTGTATGCTTTGGTGGGCTTGCCTCCACCTTTCTCTCGTGGTCCTGTAACTTGGCTCTGCCTCACCTCTAGACTCTCTCTCACCCTCCTTCTTCTCCCTCCCTTCAGCAAATTTCCCTAAGATTCTCCATACTATTACACCTCTTCCATTGTCATGATGTTGGGAAGAAAGTTAACTGCACTGCGCATGCCAGCGTTTCATGCTTCCTCCATCAAAATTCTTCCTGTTTTAAAAAATATTTGCCACCTTCTGGACTCTTTATTACTTGACTAAAACTGGAGAAAAATGTTGGCTTCTCACTGCCATCCCCAGATAAGAGAACATGCTTGACAACACATCACATTGACACACAGCATTTGGCTATACCATCGGTGTAATTTTTTCAGACTTGCCTTCTTGTAGGTCCTAACGATGGATAAGGGAAGGAAGAGCTATGGTTCTGCTTCATGTTCAACATACCATAAGATAGGTAGCATCTTACACATCAGCCAGATCATAAAATCATCCCAGAGGGTGCTGTCTTCCTGCTTCTCAGCCACACAGGACTTTAATATTAATTCACTTCTTATATGAAAGCAAAGTGGTAAACATGAATATTTTAAATGTATTTTCTATCGTGCAGTTAGACCTGAATTTGTGTTTATTGGTTTGTTGAGGGTTTTTTTTCCATGAAAATTGAGTTTCCTCAAAACCAACTTATTTCCCCTGAGAGAGAGTGGACAGTCTCTAGAGACATTCCCTTCCTGGCAGGTCCTTGATTTCTCAGGGAGCATCTGCTGGTGGCAGACACCGACCTCTGCCAGTCCTCAAGCGAGTTTCAGAAGAGATGGAGTCAGCTCCTGGACTCCTGAGATCCCAGTTTTCATGTGCCTCTCAAATTCAAACAGCAAAGGGGCTCCGCCTTTTCTCAGCTCCAATATCATGAGTTGGGACGGGGACACTGCATCAGACTTCATACTTAACCAACGTGGATGACCACAGCTTAAATGATATGAGTGAAGAAAGTTTCCTAAGACTTCTAGTGTATTTTCTCAGTAGAGCTAGTGTGCAGGAATTAGTGAAAAGGATTGCTGTGAACCCAGCAACCTCTGTTGCCATTTCTTGGTAAGGACATCCCACTGGAGTTTGTAAGAAAGCCCACAGTATCTCTGTAAATTTAGTTAAGATACATTTTAACAAGTTTCCCTACATAACACCTGCAGCCTCAGGGATTCCCAGGTTTATCTCACTCAGCAGTTGTTAAATTTTAACGAGTTGCAGTCCATAATTCCACAAATCAGTGGAACATGGTCTGACGAAACCCCCAGCAAGGCAAGGTCATGTGCTCTGTGAAAACTAGTTTTCTAGTTACCACTAATTGCCTGGAAAGTAGAAGAGATTAATTTGGTCTCATACTATGTTTCATATTTATGAAGTCTTGCTCTCACTTCATACTGACCCAACACAGACGTGTCAAGGACTCTTTTTCTTTACAGTCACTGTAGACTGCAGCTAAGGAGTTCAGGTTCAGGAATTTCCACTCTGAATATCTGCTTCATTTGTGTGAAACATCCTGTGTGCTTATAGGGGAAATTTGTGTTATTTTTTAAAATTTATATTATATTTTTAAAAATTTGAAACAAGGTATGATGAAAGTTGCTACATTAAAAGTCTTTTGCTACTGTACAATTAAATTTACAATCAATGTGTGTATTGGTTTATAATGCATACAATTATGTTCAGTTTTAGACACTGATGCTTCACAGTAAAGTACTGTTAAGTCTAAGAAAACCTAACAGTTGTGGGACAGATCTTTGTTGCAAACCCCTTTCTGGATGACAATATAAACATTTCCAAAGAAAAACACATTTTGTAAGAGTCAATACTATTCAGTTGCCATTAAGCAACACGATAATTATTATAATAAAGAGTGTCTTACACCAAGTGATCTTGTGGTTCTTAAATGTCTCAGTCTTGCTTTAGTAGTTAGAGCCAAATTCTGCTTCCACTCAAATCAATGGGGAATTCTGCAGACTTCAGTGAGAAAGAGACTAGATCCTTCATCAGCTGCAAAAGTTATTTCTTTGTCTATGGTAACTCTTCAAGTTCCATCCCTTTCAGTTATACACCTATGCAGACTTGTAGTTTTCCTAACTTAGTCAAGCAGGAAACACTACCTAAGAGGACTTAAAGCTGTCTAGTAATTATCTTCACTGTATTTTTACTCCTGAAGCAAATCTGAACCCCCTTCATGGCTCATAATGCAGTTTTGAGGCCTTTTACTGTGGGTCAGTGAAAAGCAGCAGCATTGGTTCTTATGTGCTGCACTTTGCTGATTGCATTCCTAATATTCAGTTATTCATTGAAAGAGTTAAACTTCTAGAGTCTACCTGATGTAAAACAGGGGAGACTTTATGTCTGGAGAGATGGCCCAAATTCAACTAGCTCCATAGCAGCTCCTCTCTGCTGCCCTCCCCGAGGAATGGTGATGAAACGCACTTCTGCTCGTCAGCGTTGAGTTACACAACAGAAGCCCGATAAACCTTTCTACATTCTGTGATTTTCATACATTAATGAGAGGGTGATGATAAGGTATTACAACATACATATGCAAGACCGGGCACTGTTTGTTACAACAGAAGGACTAACTAGATTAGTTAAAAAAGATCTAACCTCTCCCTACGAGAAGAGCAAGCACTTAATTAGCATGATGTGCCCAAGTGTCAGTCACCACCTTGTAGATTCACAGAGCCTGATGCTTGTGCAGGTACAGCAGTAATTAAAGAGCCAGGCTTGCAAGCTGGGTATTGTAACAAAGCGATACCACCTGCGCACTGGCCAAAAATGGAAATATGTAGTACAAAATGAGAATAATTACTTCGAGATCCTTTTTTTTTATTTTTTTCAAAGCAGAGTTTGTCTCTCCATATGCTTGCCTTTGAGTTCAACAAGAAAAAAAAAATGAAGTGGAATGTATTTCAGCTAGAATAAGATGTGTGGTTGGGCTAGGGAATTTTCTTGTTTCTTAGTCTTCACAGGATTCAACAGAAGGTTGGTAGCATCAGATCCAACTGTACTACTGTCCTTGGAGCTGGCTTTTCAAAAAAATGGTTATTTACCAACAGGTGCTAATTTGGAGGTATTTTAGGCCTATGACAGTAAAGTTTACTCCGTTTTATCACCGAGATTTGCCAAACATCTGATTCCCTAATTCCAATCAGCATATTTTTCAGAGGGCTTATTGACCCTTTTATGGGCATGAAACTGATTCAAAAGCATCTTTAGCCATCAGGTAGTCTAGGCAGAGCACTAGCACTCAGCATACTGGAATCTGATGAGGTACCCTAATGGCTTTTTCTTCTCTGGTAGATGTGCTGCCATGGGACCACAAGGTCACATCAGAAAAATTTACATCTGCTCCTTCTGCAGGTGCATTGGTGGTGTTCATTGTGTGCAAGCAAAAAGAAATGGAAACTCACTCGAGAACAAAAAATCTCATGAGGAGAGGGACTAGACCCATCACTGAGCCAAGAAGCTTTTGTGTGAGAGAGGAAGCAAGGAGCAATGGAGGGGAGGGGCATCAAATCCAGACGTTACCTCAGGCATTAGTGCCCTAAGGGCTAGATAGAGATATGTTAGTATGTTTATAGAGACAGATTAAAATCGGATTTCACTCATAGATATCTAGCACACCAAGGGTTATGAAAATCCTCCTTGACTGGTGAAAGCACAATAGCATAGTCATTGGTTGCCCAGCAAACCTGAGGAAGTTTGGCTCTGATTCATGCCAACAGACAATAAAGAAACCACACAATGAACAATTGCTTTCATACCCAACTCGGATCTTTTCCCTTCTGAGGAAATCTTCTCAAGTGAGGGAGGACAAGATCTAAAGGTTAAGCTTATAGTTACACAAATCCACCCTATCTTTCAGGTACACCTCAGTAAACGATTACTCAGACTGTGAAACCATGCGTTCACCTTCTGTGCCTTTTCACAGCAAACATCAGCTATAGTTAAGCACTTCTTTAAGCCTTGGAGCATTTTTTTTTTTTCTTCCCAGTGCCCTAGCCTAACATGGTGGGAATGCCGACATGACATTTAGTATGAAGGGAAGAGCCAGGATTGCATGTGCCTTGACCAACTGCCAGCCCAGCCTTCTTGCTCTCTGAGCTGCCCAGATCAGAGGCAGTCAGTGACCAGAATGTGGTCAGGGCTGAGCTGGAGCTAACGGTGCTGTGCCAAAGCTAATAACACTTCTCTCCCAGCTGAGCTAATGGAAGCTTCATGGTGGCTCACAGAGCAGCCCAAGCAGACTCTTGTCATCCTGGAAAAGACCTTGTAGATAAACCAAGCATAGCCTTCAAAGAAGGCAAGAAATGTATGTGATTACAGGCAGAAGAACAGGGCCATTACATGCCACCTGTATCTCCAAAGTATGTGTCATGCAAATCAAGACATTCTAGCTCTCCAAACCCTGTCTCTCTCCAGCAGTCATGTATTTCCTATTATTGACTGCATTTAAAACACTCTAGCATGCAGATCTCTCTCAGTGATCCAGGGAATCAGTAACTTTTTTGCAGCCTGGATCTCAGTTATGCAGGCTATTTACACTCAGAACTTTGGATCTCAGAATAATGTGGGACTCTGTTAAGACATGATACCAGAAGGACATTCTCACATTGAAAAAAATAAGAAAGAGGTTTTAGTATCTCTCTTTGCCCCTGCAGTACAAGAGTTGAAGCCATACACACTTATTTTTCAATCCTAGAAACTTCTTAGCCAAAATTAGCCACTTCAAAACTGTCTCCCAAAGGAACACTTGGATGTTTTCCATTAACTAAAATGAAAATGTAATATTTCTCCTTTATGTTTTTGTGTCATTCCAGCTCAAGGAAACTCATAATCATGAGTCTCACTGGGGCCAAAAAGCAGGTACGGCAATGTCTTGAACTGTAGGGACATCATTCATGTCCCATAGGCAAGAAAAAAGAACACATTACTATCAAATTACTGAGTGTTAACAAAACCATGCATGCATGGGGATGTATTTACAGACAGTCGTATCACAAAGCTTAACTCAGCTGAAGCTTAGGGGAGCATCAGTGAAGTTAGTGGAAGTACTTACATATGTATGGTTATATGCACAAGAACATCGTATTATAGCTATAAACTATCTGAATACACGTTAGCCAAAGTTTTATTTTTGACAGCATCTTAGCTGACTTCCCCTCCTGTTTTTGTGCTCTGAATAAGCATATTTATTAAACCTGTTCTATATTGTCTTCAAATACATTGAATCTTCTGTAATGAAAATACAATAGGTCTGTGCACGGAAATTTGCGTAGCTCTGGTATGTTAAAAATAGGTCATAAATGAGTGACTTCCCGTAGGCTTTTTTCCACTACCTGGGACCAATTCACTAAAAAGCACTTTATAGAAGAATTGTCAGGGGATTACACATCAAAATGTTAGTAAAATCATATCAAAATAATCCTGAAGGGGTCTCAAGGGGTTATATAGCCTATCTAACTGCCCAAGACCAACCAACATAACCCTGACTGAAGTGTCTCCAGTCTCTTCTCATAGACTGCAACCTCCACAGGCAATTCTTAATATTGGACAAAATTTTCCTATTATCCAGATTAAACACTCTTCCCTCCAGTTTGGCCTATTATTTTTTTAGTCCTATCTAGCACAGACATAAGAAAATAAATTATTCCCTTTGTCTTTGCAGCAGCCTTTTTATATATCTAGATGAGCTGTCTCTGGTTTTTGTTTTTGTTTTTGTTTTTTTTTCTGCAGACTATTCATCCACAATTCATTCAATTTTTCTTTACATGACATTTTTTCTAAACCTCAAATAATTTTTGCTGCTGTCCTGTTGACTTTCTCTGCTTGTGCAAAGCCAAAGGGAGCAGGAGATACTCACAGAACCTAACAGGACTTTTGTCTTTTTTGTAATTAGATTATTATTGATTTTTTTTTTTAATCTGTAATCTATTATCTATAGCATCTCTGTAATCCTTTCAAATGCCAACTTTATTCTATTCTTTAGAAAAAATTCTTAAGAATTTTATCCTCTATTTTGAAAGGTGTTGCAATCAATATAATGATTTAATTTCAGCCACATAATTTGCTCCCAACATAGTAATCCATCTTCCTTAATACAGGAGGTGGAAACCACAAAAAATTCTGATATTCTTGCAGGAGGCTTAGCTTGGACAAGGTTCTGTTGCAGGCCACAGCTTTTGTACCTACATGTATATATATATATATATATATATATATACACACACACACACACACAAACATTTAATTATCTTAAAGTTTGATAAATTAAAGCCCTCCAGGGTTACATAAGGGAACTTTATATCTTTTGGAAGAGGGACTTTCCCAGCATCCCAGTGAAACACACAACTGTTGCTTCTAGCTATGTAAGAGCCCAAAAGAAAACTAATTAAAGATCTAGACCAATCTAAGTAAAATTCTTCCAAAAATAACCAAAACCTGCCTAGCCTGAAAGAGCTGTGTGGTTTTACTCTGCTCTTGAGTTTCTGATGTGCTTACAATAGCTAAGGTATTAGATACTCAAAATAGAAGAAAAAAAAATATTTCAAAGCTTTTTGAAAATTCACTCTTGTAATTTGTGCACATATTTACAATTTTTTGAATGACTCAACTGAGATTATCTACACATTCACTATTGCTTATTCTCCCTGATCCAACCTTAGATTTACCCATGTGTTTGGTCATAGCATATATGCAAATACTTTACATAGATATTCATACATACACTTGATTTACAGCAAACTGATGTGCTAACAGGTAAAACTTTCTGAAGTGCTGAAACATGAAAATTTGAGTATTTTGAAAACATAATCCAATAAATTTCCACATCTGCAAACTCAGGTAGCATTTCTCTGGGGAATGATTCTTCTGGAAACACTACAACTAAATGTATATACAATTTAATCTGCCTCTTGCCAGACTAGGTATAAAATGTTTCCCATTTCTCTCGTATGCCATCTTTACCATTTGCAAGCCTGCAATTTAGTATGGTCTGTGTGACTTTTGCATGAGCACTTCTTATTCATCCAGATAGAAAAGTGATTAATAATTACATTACAATTTAGTACTAATAATTACAGTACAATTTACGCCTTTTCCTCAGTGACATTTTAGGTCTTTACCTCTCTTTCCTTCCATTGTAATTTTAGCAATTAATACAGTAGAACTAAGAATTTCAAGCTGCATTGTATCAGTATCAGATATTAAATTATACTAAAGAGTGGGGTTCATTAAACAACAAAAGATTTCTTTAGAACAGTGC
The DNA here is from genome assembly GCF_003259725.1 of Athene cunicularia. NCBI lineage: Eukaryota > Metazoa > Chordata > Aves > Strigiformes > Strigidae > Athene > Athene cunicularia. The sequence continues at coordinate 24,562,865 of NW_020799092.1, forward strand.
ACCTCCAGCTTTTGGAGGCAAAGACTATATCAAAGTGTCTGTGTAGTAATTTCTCTTTGCAACTAATTAGTGCCCACATATTTCAATATGCAACTGAGTGTATTTCACAATCCTGCAAGAAATATTCACAGGCTATAACTCATCTCAGGCAACGGTTAGTCCCTTCTTTTTTTTTTTCTTTTTTTTTTTTTTTTTTTTTTTTTTTTTTTTTTTGAGATTAAAATAAAATCAGATGTATTGTACTAACTTGCTTGTAACATTTAGTGACAAAGATAAAGAATAAAACAATGAGCAGGATCATAGCAAATATTCTCTAGGCTCTGATGTCTCCAATTCCTGTGTTTGAGGGGCAGGACTGAAGATATTAAAGTCTTTCTGTTCAGTACATCCTTTCAGAGATTGAAGAAACTGTTAGCCTGGCTTGTTTTGAGATTATTTTCAGAGAAAGGTGAAAAAAGGGAAAAAAAACAACCAAACAAAAAAACAAACTATGAAGGAGGACAGTTTATCTGAACTTTGGTAAATACCAGTGATGCAAATCAGCTGTTCTGTCTTCAAAAGTGTTTTAGTACAGTGCTGTTAAATGAGTTCCATAACAGCTCTTTTCAATACAAAGGACATTTAGGGTCAATAAGAGAAAGAGTTAATTACGGTAGATCAAGTTTAGCAAGCAGTTGCTCAAAGGCATCTCCAGAAGCCTTTCAGATGGAAACTAAGGGCACAACAGTAATGTACTACCTTACTTTTGTCTATCCTGCCATGCATTGTGTTTGAGGTGGAGATCCATTCACTCCTACAAAAGAAACGTGACCTCAGAAGGTGATTTGGAAGGTGGGAGAAGTGGGAGTCAAGAAAGTTTATTTGGACAGGCACCTGTCACATTCATTATGTCTCCAAGCTTAAACTCTTACTGAGAGATACCTGCATAAAAAACAAGCAGGGTAGGAAACATCTAATCTGTACTGCATATCAATCAATCTTCCCTCTTCCTTCCCTCCCTTCCACTCTCCTTTGTTTCCTTTCTTGTTCCAGTTTTCAATAGGATAGAGCTGGGAACTTCTCCAACACATTTTGAAAACAACTACTTTGCTCAGTGATCATGAATTTCACATGGAGACTGCAAGATACAGGAGTAGATCCCTGCTTTGCCTACTTCAGATCAAGCTTTTGAGCCTGGATCATCTGTCCCTGGTAGGAGCCATGTGGTCTAAGGAGTCTCATCCTTCCAATCTCCTTTTCTATTCCTCTTTCAATTTCAGAGAATTTTTTCCTGACTCAGATTTCCTCAAAACTGATGTAGTTTCATGGAAAGATTAACTTCAACAAGCCAGTATTTTCCATAAACAAAATAAGCAGTGTCAGACAATTCTCTGCTAGATCTATAGGTGTTTCTCCTGAAATGTCATCTTGGATAAAAGATATTCTCCCTGTGACTCCCAGGAGAGAAGCTTTGTGTTTAGTTCATACAGTTAGTCGGAATACGGGAGCAGAATTTGGCCCTTGCAGCTGAGTGGAAATGAAGTCTGCAGAAAGTATTTACTTCTCGAATAATACGGCTACAGCTCAGAATTAACCAACGGGTCAAGCTCCAAAATTTGTTCTTTCTCCTCAAACACTGCCACAAGGAGACTTCTTTTCCTCTGTCTGCAAAAGCCACGCAGAAAGGTGAGGTAGCCACATATGGTAACCCTGCAGGTGAAGAGAAGTGGAGATTTTTTTTTTTTTTTTTTTTTTTTTTTTTTTTTTTTTTTT
>NW_020799092.1:24564666-24574919 GCF_003259725.1 Athene cunicularia
TTTTTTTTTTTTTTTTTTTTTTTTTTTTTTGATGGACAGGCTGACAAGAAGGAGTGGCAGTGTCAGAGGAGGAAGAAGAGCAGGAAATCTGGAGACACCAAATCCTTGGGATTGTATTCATCCAATTCCGAGCAGGATTTACCTAATAGTACAGGAAATGTATTATCTACAAATCCCATTATTGCACATACTGAAGTGAAGTTGCGTCAGTTACGAAATTTCCCATACCACTACCCTGTACTCATTCAGAATAGCAATGACTTCAGCCATGGCTTAAGAAATAGCCGCCACGATGTTTTAAAACTGACAAGAGATTTTTGAAGCCTATTTTCATAGTGGAAAATTTAAAGGGGAACTGGATTACTGCAAAACATTCTACCCCTTCAATCTGTATTACAGCCACATGTGCACTGAGCAAGCTGGAGAATAAAAACAGTTTTCAAGCCTTTATTTTAAAGGGTGCCTTTATGCCTGGCCACAGTGTTAGTTGTGTTCTCCCAGCCATCAGTCCCTAGGAAATACCTGTACACATTGTTACTCAGTTCTGCATCTCAGCTACTTAGCTTGCTAAACCATTTACTATAGGGGGGGAAAAAAAAAAAAAAAAAAAAAAAAAAAAAAAAAAAAGCTTTAAATTTTAGTTCCTACAGTTGGTTTATTCCTTGATAGTGCACAGAGGTGTGCATAATGAAGCATACATAGTGCGAAGGATAGATTAACATAGTTTTATTCGTTCAAAGAAATTGGCAACTCCATCTGCTCTGACTGAGTTTAAGTGAAACGGTGACAGCAAACCCATGTTGCTCGCCTATTTTTCATATGGTGGGAAATGGAAAACATAAAATACAAAAAGGATAAACAAACCTGCAATAAATCATGACAGTTCTGAACTCTGCCCAATAAAAGTATCCATTAAGCCTTTTTTTTTTTTTCTTTTTTTTTTTAACCTTTCCAGTCTTTTGAGTTCATGGTGTACCAGACGTGAAGTCTGAGCATTTATTATTACTTTATCAACATTCTCATAAGGGAAAAATAAAAAGGTAGGGGGCATGAAACAAAAATTAGCTTTCTACTTTGTTTATTTATACCACACTGTACAGTTAGGATACTTCTTTTGTATTAACAAATTAAAAGGTTAAGTAACGTATTTAATGCATAAGGAAATAGCTTATTTGATTGAGCTCCCTTGAAATATGATAGATGGCAATTAGATGTATTCTAGCCTACAGGATGATATGTTTTATTCATTCTCTACCAAACAAACTCAAGAGTTGAAAAGATATGAAAGAATACATTTCGCAAAGCTAGCACAATCCTATGTGAAGCTAATCTTTTCTAACAACCTAACAATGTTATCCAAATTGCCTAAGGTAAAGAATTAATATAAAGGGACAATGCACATTATGTTTCATTGAAGAGAATAAATGTTAATTTAATTAAATAAAAAGGCTTCATAGTGCTTTCAAAGTAACCACTAATGTAAACACATTTAATCCCTGGGAAAGTGTCCATTATAGTAGATGGAATGGCTCAGCTAGTGAAGCTGCAGGGAAACATGACTGGAACCTTCACATGGAAGCGATACTGATCCAAATCTCCCTTCGCAAAGCAAGACTTGTTTTGACCCCAGCTTCTGAAGTTTAAAGTGACCACATTCATTTCTCTGCCGTGACCATGGCACACTGTAATTGTAATGCTTGACAGGAGCAAAGTCTCTTCTCAGGTACATAAAGCAATACCCAGACTTTTAAAAGGTATTTTGAATTAGCCCTTATGTACCTGAAAGACAAATATGACCGCATATCTGTAACAGAGTAATGACAGTTTTGTATGTCACGGACCCAAAAAAATACCCACTTATTCTACAAATCTGGGAATTGTCCTTCAAAATATATTCCAGTTTAGCAAAAATAATCCAACAAAACTCAGGTGAAATCCATGCCTGTCCAAAGGGACAATATAATCTCCATTTAAGTTCTATTAAATATTCAAATCCAGTATGAACAGAAATTATATATTTACTTAATGTGCCCTCTATGTAGGGATTTAAACAAGAATTGCTAAGGCAAACTGCTAGAGGAAACAAAAACTTGACTTGGACAATCAGCCACATTTTTTGCTTAGGTGTTCCCTTTCCCTTCTTTTTCCAAACCATTTTTAGTGTGGGTCAGATTTCATTATCTTTACTACTGCTATCTCTGATTTGATGATTCTTTCAACTGTAGAAAATAAATATTTCACAAGGTGCTCTGTAACACCCCCAGAGTCACACAGGTAACACTATGCCTGCCGACACCCTTGGAGAAAGCCTCCAAAGAAGAGGGTGAAAGTGCATGTGGCTTGTCTGCGCACACCCACGTGAACACATGGAGTGAATATGCTTGTTCCCATTGTCACAGCAGGCTGTAAGACAGTTACTTTTCCATCATGTCTTTAAGTTAAATCAGTGAAGTCACATGTGTCTATGGCATCTTAGGAAGGAATGCATGGTCTAGGAAGAAAAAGCATTACTTTAAATTGTATCTCCCTTGACTATTCTTAAAATTAAAGTATCAAAATGGATGCAAACCTTATCTGTGGACATAAAAATGCCATTCCTAATTTCTGCACTGTATAGCTTACAATAGGCATCTTATTCAGGACATTAAAGGGTAGTGGACAGGCTCCTTAGCACCCTCGGTAAATCTGCTTCTGGTTATTCAACAGTGCATGGGGTTAGAAAATACACATCCTTTATAATGCCTTTACTTTCTAATAGAATAGAAACATTTGGGTTGGAAAGGACCCTTAAGATCATTGAGTCCAACCATTAACCTAACACTGGCAAATCCACCACTAAACTGTGTCCCTAAGTGCTGCATCTACATGTCTTTTAAATACTTCCAGAGATGGTGACTCAACCACTTCCCTGAGCAGCCTGTTCCAGTGCTTGACAATTCTTTTGATGAAGAAATTTTTCCTAATATCCAATCCAAAGCTCCCCTGGCACAACTTGAGGCCATTTCCTCTCGTCCTGTCTTGTTACCTGGGAAAAAAGACCAACACCCACCTTGCTACAACCTCCTGTCAGACAGTTGTAGGGAGTGATAAAGTCTCCTCTGAGCCTCCTTTTCTCCAGACTAAACAACCCCTATTCCATCAGCTGCTTCTCATAAGCCTTGTGCTCTAGACCCTGCACCAGCTGTGTTGCTCTTCTTTGGACACACACCAGCACCTCGATGTCTTTCCTGTAGTGAGGATCCCAAAACTGAACACAGTATTTGAGGTGCGTCTCTACTAGTGCCAGGGGACAATCACTTCCCTAGTCCTGCTGGCCACACAAGCCAGGATGCTATTGGCCTTCTTGGCCACGTGGGCACACTGTCAGCTCACATTCAGCTGGCTGTCAACCAACATGCCCAGGTCCTTCCCCACCAGGCAGCTTTCCAGTCACTCTTCCCCAAGCTCGCAGCATTGCTTGGGGTTGTTGTGACCCAAGTGCAGGACCCGGCACTGAGCCTTCTTGAATCTCATACAATTGACCTTGGCCCATCGCTCCAGCCTGTCCAGATCCCTCTGTAGAGCCTTTCTACCCTAGAGCAAATCAACACTCCCACACAACTGGGTGTCATCTGCAAACTTACTGAGGGCTCACTCAATCCACTTGTCCAGATCATTGATAAAGATAGGAAAAAGAACTGGGCCCAGTACTGAGCCCTGGGGAACACCACTTGTGACCAGCCACCATCTGGGTTTAACTCCATTCACGACCACTCTTTGAGCTTGGCCATCTAACCAGTTTTTTACCCAGCAAAGAGTGCACCCATCCAAGCCACGAGCAGCCAGTTTCTCCAGGAGAATGCTGTGGGAAATGGTGTCAAAGGCTTTACTAAAATCCAGGAAAACAACATCCACAGCATTTTCCTCATCCACTAAGTGGGTCACCTTGTCATAGAAGATCAGGTTTGTCAAGCAGGACCTGCCTTTCATAAATCTATGCTGGTTGGGCCTGATCACCTGGTTGTCCTGTAAATGCTGTGTGATGGCACTCAAGATGATGTGCTCCATAATGTGATGTTTTGGACTCTCACCCTGTCACAAGCTGGGTCACAAGTACTTCGGTACTTTTTCAGCACTATGGATGAACAGCAGTGAAAGTCTGCTTAGAAAAATGTCTCTGCTTTATCTTCTCAAAATAGGCAACACCTTTTCAGGTGATACCTGTTAGAACAGAAGATACCTTTTAGTAGCTCTTTTTTATGCCTCTCAGTACTGTTCCATGCACACTGAAAAGGCTGAAGCTCAGCCTTTCTAGGAACCAAGAAAACTGAGGACATTTTTTCCAACATTCTAAATTTTGCATTTGATCATGCTCTGAACTAAGTGAAACATGACTGCTCCACCTTTCCCCTGAGACAAGGAGAGAAATGCTTCATTTTGTCAAGTTTGTTAATATGTCCATATAAATCAGAGTAAGTGCCATCACCTTGAGAGAAGTATTCACTGCCCATTTCCTTTGATTTCTAACATTTTTGAGCATTATTAGTGGAAGGGGGAACTGGGTACAGTTTCCTGAGGATTTGACAGTCCCGAACTGGTTTGAAGTCATGAGGAAAGGGAAAGAAAAAAAGGGGATGAAATAAAGGAAATTAATAAATGACTAAAAGAGGACAAAGCGGAAAAAAGGGAGAACAAGTATGGGGAAAGGGAGAATAAGATGGAGAAAACGATGAAGGAAAAAGTGAGAAAAGGGGTGAAAAGCAAAGGGAGAAAAGGAGAGGAAGGAAGCGAGTAAGAGGGAAAGGAATAAAAGTGAGTGAGGAAAAGAAAGGGAGAGGATGGAAATGGGAAGGAGGGAGAAAGACTGAGGAAGTGAATTCATGACTAGAGTTCCAGTCAAGATGAGATGTAAATCTGTACAGCTTCAGGTCTCACCTGTTTTAATGTTGTTTTATATATATATATTTGTAGATCATGAATGCCCTTTTCTCTAGTGCACCAGTTTCTTATCTTTTTGAAATCAGTACACATACTAAAGCATTGCACTGTCCGGGATCAAAATGAAGCATAAAGCCCTTATCAGTCACCAAGGAAAGGAGATTGTTCCTACTGTGAAAACAAGATGCCATTTTGACAGCAGAATTTCTGCCTAGAAAATAATATACAGGCACCTTCTTCATATTTTTTCAGTCAATTTAGTATCATCTATGGTTTTACTGGTGAAGACCCATCGTGGAGGGGAGTCCTCACTGATCCTTTCATGGTGTTGTAGAAGAAATCATTCCTTTCATCACATCTTTCTACAAAGTGCTGGCTTAGAATATAACCTGCCATAAAATTTAGTATGAGTTCTAATTATCTCAGAACAACTAGTTGCAAGCAAGGAAATATCTCTGTATTTTTATTATATATGTATATGGCTGAATGTCACTTAAGTTCTACTTTAAGACTATTTTTGAGACTCAGGTGTTGCATGAGCCTCATTCTGACTTTTAGCACAAATATTAATTCCTTTGACAGTGCTAGCAGTTCAATTCACTGCATTTTAAATATATTATTTATGAAGTGGTTTCCTTCATATACACATGCAAATGCACACACATTTATAAATTTAAGATGTCAAACATTAAAGGAAATATGCATTAAATAATTCTTAAGTGTGGCCACAAAGCATAATTTCAAGAGCAATTAGTTGATGCAAAGATTAAGACTTGAGAAGACAAAAGCAGAATTCAGAAGAGATGTGGTGAACAGGAATAAATAAAATAATTCTCCCAGACTTCCATGTGGGTGGACCATGGCCAGAGGCACCCCATTTTCACCACCTCAAAAAAAAAATAAAAAAAAAAATCATCTCTTCTGAATGCAAATAAATAACTTAACAGAAATCAAGACTCAGCATGTATCCATTGACCTAGCCATGAAAAGTTTAGCAATAACATGGTTTAACAAGACTATCACATACTGGAATTCCTTTCCTATTAATAAAGTATGACAGATTTTATTTAACTTGTGCAAATGTTAAAAGAAGTTATAATTGGCATTTCAAGAGGATTCTTCACAAATTAACCATATAAAGACATGGGATGATGGGGAGGAGACAGGGAAGTGAGAACTGTACAGCTAAGGCCTACGATTTACTATCTCTCGCTCCAACTAATTATCTTTTGTTCAAAGTGTAGGGAAGAATGATCATACAAACAAATAAATAAAGCTAGCAACTGGCATGTACTTCTGTGCTGAAATGGTCATGGCAATATTCACTGGAATCCTATAATTTCCCATTGTACTGAGAAGGCATAAAATAATAGTGCAGACCTGGCATAATTATGACAATTGTGTTTCTTCAGTCAAGTATTAGTTCTGAGGCTTTTCATAAGATTTTTTTTTTTTTTTTTTTTTTTTGTGAGTAATGTCCCAGACCATACAAATCCTCTGTCTCCATCACCTCTTTAGATCAAGAGTTCTGTTAGGACACAGTTTATATTTAGCAGTAATGGTGTATAAAGTCACAGGAATCCATGAATGAACATGGGCAGACAAATTTTTCCCCTACAATCATGCTTGCCTGGGCAAAGAACCCGAATGTAATACAGCTACATAAAATTCTTGTGCTACGTGTTACTTCAAAGTAATTTTTTTTTTCAGCATAGGGAAGATGGCATGCGTAGATAGATATTTTCAAACATACGCTCAGTAAGACTCCAAGATTTAGCTGGAAATTGTTTCCCTCCCCTTATTCACCATCTATTATCACAGCATTTCCATAACCTAAAACCCAACAGACTGAGGAGTACTACTGGAAAATTCCTCTCCCCTTGAAGGTGTAGATTTTCACTCCCTGCCAAATAAAATTTTTAAAAAATCAAAACAAAACACACACACCAAAAAAAAAAAAAAAAAAAAAAAAAAAAACCAGCTTTGGACCTCACCCTATCCATCTAGATTGAGGATATTGGCAGATACTTCATAGGGATGCAGAGTACCAGTAGCCTGCTATTACATTCACATCAGCTGGAATCGCAGACCCTAATTTGGAGTAGTAATGTAATACCATAAAGGCAACTGCTTATTTGGGTTTGGTTACAGCACTTTAGCTTTCACAACATCTGACCCCACCCACACAGAGACAGTTTCATCTTACAAAAATGGGGATAAGCCCTATTACCTGTATAATTGTGTCTGTAGACATCTGCGTGGCTTATATTTTCAGATTCTGTGCTGGCAATAATCCTTCCAGATTAAGCCCTGTCCCCTTCAAAGCGTAACTGTAACTTCAGCAACTTGCTCGCCAGCTCTCTTCTTAGTCTGCCTTCTAAGACCAACTCATTTCCTTGCTATCACTCTTTATCTGTGGCCCCAAGCCCCTTTGGATATTTTGCTTTGCTACCCTCCCCGATGGCCTCCATCCCTCCAGTACCAACTCCTTCCGAAGTAATAGCAGAGAGCACGGTCCTCCAGGATGGGGATCATGTTTAACACTGCAGAGTGAAACCTTTTGATCTCACCATCACTTTCTTAACAAGGCGCCCTTCAGCACTTGAAAAACACCCTGACATTAAAAGCAAACAAAGTATCTTCACTGAAATGTTAATGGCTCACTTAGTGATGGTGATAGATGTCAGATTGACACCACTGGAGAAGAGAGCTTTCGGTGATGCACACAGATGTTCTGGTTAGGCACTGATAGGACTTCTTGATTCCTGTGCCACCCCCCAGACCTCCCCTCGTGAATACAACATGGTGCTGAAGCCATCACCTGGAGAGACCACCTTGAAGAACAGTGTAATCCCCATGCCAAATTAATGCTTAGGTTCCTAGCTGACACTGCCAAGAGAAGTGCCAGTCTCGATGGTCCTTGTAATGTAGATACCTGCCACCCACTGAGAGCCAGACTGAGAGACCATCAATTCATAAATTTATTCTATTTATTTTATGACATCACATCAATTAAACTTCTATTCCAAAACCTCGGGTTGTAGCTGAAAATACCTCCAGGCAATACTTTCACATTTACATTTAAAAAATATCTCACTTCATCTGGCTTCTTCTGTTCCTCCTTCCCCCTCATTGTAGCTCGGAAATGACATACAACAGATGAAGGAGTATGGAAACAAACTTAAAATCACCGGTTTAGACATTATCCCAGCAGGTGTGCATGTTTTACTTGGAATTTATGAGAAGTAGTAAATATTGCTAACTCAGCTCTGCCCATCTTGCTGCAAATTATTTCTGGCCAACTTACATGCATCTTCCCATTGCCACTGGTGACAGCAGACATGGCTATCAGAACCCACTATGGTAGACTCTAAAGAGCTAACACTTTCTAGTATTGCCTCCCAGTAATGCTTTAAAGTTGTCATAAAAGCTGTTACAATTTATCTGCTTGACTGTGTATTAGCAATCATCAGAAGAAGTCTCTTGGTAGAGTAATGGTTTGGGCCCCTTTCTGTTCAAATGCAAATCACTTGGCCTAAACAAACAGTCTGCCACTGCTGAATTTCATTACTCATTTCCTGTCATTAAATTAGATGAGATTAATAAATAGAAACTGAAAGATGGTTGGCCAAATTCAACTGTACAGTGAAACTCGTCCCCAAACAAAACTGTGAAGAGAGCCTGATCATTCAGTGTATGTACTCTGGGAACTTTTCTGTTTATTGTGGAGATGCTCACGTGTAGAAGGATTGCTTTTCCTAATCTCTTTTCTTAAACCCATTCATCCTAGACAGGCATCCCACTCATAGACCTGGATAGGAAGGACTTCTAGACAGCAGGCAGGTTTGGAAATAAATGAGAAGAGAATCCAGTCACACAGCAAAAGCAAGAGAAATTAATGACATTTCAAAGAAACGCGATAGTCACCCTGTCCTAATGAGGTCAGAGAGGAAAAAACATTCACAAAGAGAAGCACTAAGCAACATACACAGCCTTCGAAGCTGTTTTCTCTGCAAGGGTATCCTATTCCACATGTCCTGCTAGTGCCCGTTCTTCTGAGGTGCCGACCTGAAACTGTCCCCCACATCCCTGTCTCCCCACCTCCCTCCCCAAGATTAGACGGCTCGGTTAAGCAAAGCGGGCACATGAGAAAAGCTAAGAGAGACATAAAAACCAGACTGCAGTTGACACTTTGCCCTGAATCTGATCCTATAGTGCCTGGGCATGGCGCGGCAGAGGAGACTGTTATTGTAGTGGGAGCTGGCACCAGCCCCTGTGTGTAAGTTGCCTGATGCTTTCCATTAGAAGATCATGGCAATCTATTTCTGAGTAACGTTGACACCTCTATTGTTTGTCTTTGAAATCTGGCAGAAGCAGGGATTGCCTTAGGGCCAGTGTCGTGCCTTTTGCTGGTATTGTTAATAAATTTAGATTTGGACAAGTAATGGAGGTGTTGAAAATCATGATTTTTTTTTTAACTGTATTTTCCAGAGTTATTTTGGCAACTAGCTAAAACCCCCAGAGAATTGACGTGTCTGCCTTCATGCTGCACCTACAACATCTCCATGAAGGGCTGGTATGGACAAAAGGGCTCTGTCAGTCCACCAAAGGGACTCAGGATTACCATGGTCATTGTGGGGACATGCTATGGTGGCATCTACATCAGGAAACAAGGAAAGAACAAGTCACTGGGCTGAGGGATCCGGAATGTGGGAGCCGTTGACAAAGAAAAGAGATCAAAATGAAAGGAAGAGGGAGGGTTATGGGCAAAGATGTGTTGAAGATATCAATTCAAAGGAAAATTATCTCAGAGAAATAGAACTCACTGTACATCTCCCTCAAATGTCCAGTTCACACAGGAAATGGCCTTTTTAAAATGAATTGAATAACCTGTTTCTGTTTGATTACACTCAGTCAGAAATTGATTGTATTGTTATGCCTGGAGGTCAAATTTTACCCATGGGGAATGATAAATGACTTCTAGAGTAGAGCTTTTGTTGTTACATTTCTTAATTAACTAATTTCTTAATTAACTAATATTAGATTACATACATAATGATAGAAAGCTGTTATTTCAGTTGCCATCTGAAGGTATCCAAAGGTAGAGAAACAACAAACTTACAATTGCCTTCTGTAAACCCATGTATTGCAGATGCTAATGACAAGAAAACATTTACATTTTCTCACAGGAATCCTGTGTCAATCTGGAAAATAAGTCAGCTCCTAGTCACCCTGAAGATGTGGCAACTTGAACCAAATACACTACATTGACTTGGACATAATACGCCAAATGTTCACACACAGAGAAAAAAAAAAAAAAAAAAAAAAAAAAAAAA
>NW_020799092.1:24574969-24589622 GCF_003259725.1 Athene cunicularia
GAAGGGAAGGGAAGGGAAGGGAAGGGAAGGGAAGGGAAGGGAAGGGAAGGGAAGGGAAGGGAAGGGAAGGGAAGGGAAGGGAAGGGAAGGGAAGGGAAGGGAAGGGAAGGGAAGGGAAGGGAAGGGAAGGGAAGGGAAGGGAAGGGAAGGGAAGGGAAGGGAAGGGAAGGGAAGGGAAGGGAAGGGAAGGGAAGGGAAGGGAAGGGAAGGGAAGGGAAGGGAAGGGAAGGGAAGGGAAGGGAAGGGAAGGGAAGGGAAGGGAAGGGAAGGGAAGGGAAGGGAAGGGAAGGGAAGGGAAGGGAAGGGAAGGGAAGGGAAGGGAAGGGAAGGGAAGGGAAGGGAAGGGAAGGGAAGGGAAGGGAAGGGAAGGGAAGGGAAGGGAAGGGAAGGGAAGGGAAGGGAAGGGAAGGGAAGGGAAGGGAAGGGAAGGGAAGGGAAGGGAAGGGAAGGGAAGGGAAGGGAAGGGAAGGGAAGGGAAGGGAAGGGAAGGGAAGGGAAGGGAAGGGAAGGGAAGGGAAGGGAAGGGAAGGGAAGGGAAGGGAAGGGAAGGGAAGGGAAGGGAAGGGAAGGGAAGGGAAGGGAAGGGAAGGGAAGGGAAGGGAAGGGAAGGGAAGGGAAGGGAAGGGAAGGGAAGGGAAGGGAAGGGAAGGGAAGGGAAGGGAAGGGAAGGGAAGGGAAGGGAAGGGAAGGGAAGGGAAGGGAAGGGAAGGGAAGGGAAGGGAAGGGAAGGGAAGGGAAGGGAAGGGAAGGGAAGGGAAGGGAAGGGAAGGGAAGGGAAGGGAAGGGAAGGGAAGGGAAGGGAAGGGAAGGGAAGGGAAGGGAAGGGAAGGGAAGGGAAGGGAAGGGAAGGGAAGGGAAGGGAAGGGAAGGGAAGGGAAGGGAAGGGAAGGGAAGGGAAGGGAAGGGAAGGGAAGGGAAGGGAAGGGAAGGGAAGGGAAGGGAAGGGAAGGGAAGGGAAGGGAAGGGAAGGGAAGGGAAGGGAAGGGAAGGGAAGGGAAGGGAAGGGAAGGGAAGGGAAGGGAAGGGAAGGGATTAAGGAAATACAGAATATCTCCTTTGGTTGCATATGTGGACATAGTTCCTTTCATTACATTTTTGTGCTTAAAGGTAGACCACAAAACTGCAACAGGGAGTGATGGGGAGGCAAAAAGGAGCACAAGGTTACTAGAAAGCAGTGAACTGTGAGGCGGTCACACTGCTGATGAAAGGTGGAGGCAATGGCAAACCCTTAAGGCATCATGAACCAGGCACGACGCCTACACTTAAGAAAATGTGAAGCAGGGTTGACATCTGGTCTACTCTGAACTAGGAAGAACAGCTGCTTTTCACTCAATTAGCCACGTAGCTGAGCATCCTAGCACAGCCCTAGGGACTCTCAGTCACCTTCAGCCCTGCAGTTTTCTATCCTTCATCTTCCCAACATCTGAGAGAGCGCTGTGGTTGTGCTTAGAGTGCTGCCAGGCCCAGCACTCTGGCACGCACTGCTTGTCTGCTACTGTCTTCAAAATTCAGGACCTCCAGGACTTCAACTATATGTTTCCAACTGTGGAGTCAGTTATGGACTTGTTATAACAGAAGCTGGAATAATTGAGTGCTACATCTGGCTTAGCTGAGATTTCTAGATACGATGATAACCTGCAGTAAGATTTTGTAGTAGTTCAGCAGGGAGTGAAGGCAAAGAGTTCCGAGGGAGAAGTAACAGTGATCTGCTTTGGCAGGGAAGGGGAAAACTCTATTCCTACAGTTTCCATGTCATCTCTAGACCCATTTTTAGAAAAATCTCAAACTCAACATGCTGCATAAGCATAGATCCAACCAAATCTCGCCAGGCCTTCCAAACTTCCTTGGTCTGTTACATAAAAGGGAAGAATTCTGCAAATCAGAGTGTGGAAACTAGGAATTCCAATTCCAGTTGAGACTATTAGGATTACCTCTGGGATTACTGCTTGCTCATTTCCCAGCAATACTTACATATTAATTATTTCAAGGCAAAGTTCCAAATTTTTTTCCCAAGGGATCATGTTAATATAACCTTCCTGAATGACTCTTTTAGTCAGTATATGCCAAGCAAAGGCTGCACAATGATTTGACAACGTAGAGGTAATGTCTTTTGCGATATAAAATTCCACAGTGTTTGTAAGTAGACTAGGAGAAGATAATGTTCATGTCCCACTCAAACTTCTCTTGAGGTATTGCATTTTAATTGCACTGCAGCTTTTGATGGGTGTTATATTCTTTTTCTGTGTGTATTTTCTTGAAATATTATCGAGTACTGCCACGCAGTGTTGAAATGCTTTTCTATTCCATCTCATTTTAACAATGAGTAAAGTTATAGTATCTGAGACAGAGCCATCAAAGTTAATGGAAGTCATTCCTTGGGCTTTAAATCAAACTCATGTTAAGATTTGCAAGTTATATTTTAAGTCCACATGGTATTTTGAAAGTTCCTGGAAGAAGGGTGTTCTGGAAAGAGGAAATATCATTGTAAGGGGTAGCTGTTCCTACAGGAAAAATTTTTCTTCAGGAATAGAATATATGGTGTCATTCTCATAGAATTGTGTACGACAAAATAAAAGAAACCCCAAAGCCACCAAATCTGAAACCAAAAGAAACGATCTGCTACAAGATACATTAATCACAGTTTTACAGTATAACAAAACAGTCATTTTTATAATTCTAAATTAATTTTTCCATTTAGAAGTCAGAGCATGGCGGGAGAACTGAATCAGTTATGACATGGAAATAATACTCAAATAAATATATTTAACTTTAGGGAAAAGGCTTGTTCATCTCTGCATTAAATGTAGAATGATTAATACTTCAGCTATTGTTTTAATACCTAAAGGGCGACAACTACTATTTTCCTATTAAACGTTAGGACTGACTCAGCGTGCGGTTATATGAGGTGTTCCTCTTTGGATGTGTCAACTGAAAAGGGAGACTGCTGCAATTGCAGCACAACTCTGAAGTCAGAGTAAATAAAAAGAGGCACGTAGTCAGAACCTGGGGATGTCGGTAACTTTTTTTTTTTTTTTCTGTCAGTCTACCTTCCCAGCCAATGTCAGTTTTGTTTCAAAATGTTATTATTTAATCATACATTATAGTCACACGTGTTAATCTTCTCACTCACCAGTACTACGCACTGCTGGGTGTGTGGTATACTGGGACAAACCACGAAAACTTCACAATGGATGCTTTCTAGGTGCAGACATGCAGTTTACAGAAATACAGTTTAGCATTCTGGATAGTAAAAGCTAAAGTTCATTTAAAGTGGATTTACTGAGAGAAGAGAGGGAAGGGGAAAGGACTTTCAGCTCCCTCCAGTACACATTGGTTGGTGTGGTAAATGTTTCCCTACCACAAGATGCAGTCCCAGACATGAGGTTTCATAACCCCTTGCCAACCCCTTCTCACTAACCAGATCAGCCCTGAGTCCTCTCCTTCTATACACATTTTTAATCTTGGATCTTCAGTTGTTTAAAACTTTCCCAAACCAGTTCACTCCGGGATGAAACACCCTGTGCCCACTTTTTACCCGAGGGCAATTTCTTCTTTCTCTTAGTTTCAGTCTGAGCAAATCTCATTTATGTCTATCTGCACTCTCAACTCACATGTTTCCCATATGTTCCAAGTAATGTCTTGCACTCACATAGCTAAAAATCATAACCAAAGCTGTAACTTCTTCATGTGGATACATTTAAAGGTTTCTGCATCTCCTACTGACATGAATAATGCTACCAAATAATGCTACAAATTTCACAGGACAACCCAAGCGAATGGTGTAACTGATGTCCACCCTAATGAGCCAGAATCTAGGAGTAAAACAATACCCTAAATCAGGAAAAAAATAACTAAAATGAGACAGGAGATAGAATTAATGTAGTCCAGGACTGTAAGGCACTCGGCACCAAACCACAGCTCCGTTGAGCAATATGTCAATTTATGTCAGGTTCTCAATAGTGGAGTGAACAGAAGCACTACACCTCAGTTTTTACCTCAGAGGGGTCTCCCTAGACAGAAGAGCTTCCTGTTACTCCCCAGACTTACTGGTGTTTGCAAACAGATAGGTCTACATGCATATATATATATATATATATATATATATATATATTTAAAAAGTACAGGCATATGTACACACACATATGTGCATTATATATGGTAAAACACACATTAAACATTTTTTTCTGTTACATATAAAGCATAACCTATCTAGACACAGGTATATGTAAATATAAATAATCACAATTTCCTTTTTTATATACTGGTCTCATAAATTCAGAGGATTAGGACTGAGCAACCTGAAGTATAGCACTTCATTCCACGCCCAGATCTCTCTGTGATAAGTGGGCTCCTCAAGAAAGTTGAGCTTTTCCCCAGCAAGAGACAGCTTAAAATGCTGAACATGGCTTTTTTTTCTCTAGCCAGACCACAAAACCCTTTCTCAAGAAAGAATGACCTCATATCTTATTAACCCGAGCACAAAGTGAATGAGCTCACACACACACACACACACACACACATATATGCAACCAAACAGTCAAGCAAAAGCTAAAAGACAGACTTTTAGGAACAGAACTTCCAAGAAAAGTTATCTAAACATGGATTTTGAAATCTAAGTTATTTTCTAAAGGTAATGCCTGATGATGGTTCTTCAAGAGCTTTGAAAATTACATAATTTACAAACTTATTTTATACTTTCTCTCTTTTTTTTTTTTCCTCTTCTCTTCTTTGAATCTAACAGAAAAACAAACAAAAAAAATCACATTTTTCATCTCTTTGTGTTGCTTAGAGGGGAAAATCAATTTGATATTTTCTTTACAAGTACTCCAGTTAAGACAGAATACACAGAAGCCACTCAGGACAACAAGCACTAAAGCTGCATACAAAAGCTGCAGAACAACAGTGAGTAACTGGATTACCGTGGAAATAAAGTATTATAAATGGGTGAGGGAAAAGCAACCTGAGTTCTCCATATTCTTACATGGTGTGTTTGCACTTTTTTGAATAACTTCCTAATTCTGATTGCCCTTTGGTGATCATCATTCAGTAGAAGTGGAAAAGAACCAGAGCATAACTATTCCGAGAAAAACAACTTAAATTAAGGAAAGACTTGCACAGGAAGAGAAACAAAATGGACTACAACTTCCCTGCTGGAAAAAGAGATGACAGAGGAGAAATATAATAGGGTCTACAAAATTATGAATGGCAAAGAGAAGATGAGCAGAAAATGACTATTCCTTATTTCTCATAACATAAAAAATTAGGGAGAATTCAGTTCCCTCCACATTAAAAACAAACAAAAGGAAGTACTTTTTCGCACAACATAATAATTAAACTGTGGAAGTCCACCACAGGATGTTGTGGAGGCCAACACTGAAACCGAGGTCAGAAAAGGTTTTAGTAAAACTCAGGAAGAGTAAGTCTATTGGTGGCTATTCAAAATGACGGTACAATGCATTCGCCAGTCGCTCTCTGAATCAGTGATTACTGCGAGACGAGAGAATTTAACTGGAGATGATTCACTTTATATTATTCTGTGTGTCTGGTGCTAGCGCCTGCCACAGGCAATCCAATGGGCTAGCTGCACCTTGATTCTGACCTAATATGGTTATTCTCAGCTTCTCTGAAAGCTTTAGATATCAAGGTCTGTATAAATGCAGATCCTACGAAATAATACACATAAACAGAGAACTATGACATTTTCCTTTCATTTTTGTTGCAATGCGACATCCTCAGATTGATGAAGAGGTGAACCTACCGTACATGTTAACATGAATCAGCAAAAGACTTCCCAATATATGATACGGGGTCATTTTTCCCCTTAATCTCCCCGTAGGTTCACAGTTTCCTTACTTTTGATGCATGTGCATGTTTTAACGTGTGAATGTTGGTTTAAAAAGGACTATTAGCAGGCTTAATGCTAGGCGTATGCTTAGGCCGGTTTGTACCATTGATTTCATAACTATAACATCATCAAAGAGCTGGCCTTTTTCTAAAATTAACAAAGATATGGTATAGACTGACCTTTGCGTTTGTTGAAGAAGCAAATCCTGCCTGAGGCCAGGCACGCACTAGAAGTTTTCCATGTAGACTTGCAATGCCTCTCAATCCTGACACAGGTTCCAGCCTTCTTAGTATTTTAGTCCCTGTTGTGCTTGGTTCTGAACCAGAAAAGCTCAGCAGCCTTTCCTTAGTTTAAGCACTTGGGTAGTCTCCGTGAAGTCAGTTTGGCTATTTGTACTTCCTACGCGCTTTGTTTTCTCATAGGTCTACTGCACAAATCTGGCTTTCAGCACACTTTCTGTTCCACCTCTCTGGATTACTTCAAAGTATGGATTTTGTAGCAGCTGTATCTTTATTATTCATTAGGTATCAAGATGAAGAAACCAAACTCACGTCAACTTATTCAGGATGTTAGCCCAAGTCTCATGAGATGAAAAATCAGTCAGGGCATAACTAAAAGGGCACTGTCCCAAATTCATAATTTATTCCTAACAAATCCCACTGAAGTTTTCTTAGGATTGCCATAAATTTTCAAGGATCAACATTACTTCTGGTGTGCAGACTACCTAAGCAAGGAACTTATATGAAAACTGGGAGGGAAAAGCGGTAATATTTAAATTGGTTGCCTTTGAACTTCTGCAAGCACATTATTCTGTTTACGTTCTTCCCATTTGCATTGTTACGTGAAATGTTGGTAAGTTTTCTGCCAGCCTGTAATCCATAGTAGCTGCTCATATTTAAAACATGTCACACTCCTGACATGTTGGGAAGTATCACAGCCCAGTATAATATTTGGCTTTCAAATTTTTATTTTGCAACAAGAGGACCAACAGTCTAGATCGGCAAAAGCAACTTTAGTTATTAGAGTTCGGACATGAACTTGGCTTGCTAATGCCAGAGAAATACAAGACCTTCCTTTCATGCTCTTAATGAAATCATTAATTATGTCAGCAGCTCAAACGATACATCTCCAAACACTTTACATTACTTTGCAGACGGGTAGTCACATAGAAGTCTTAGAAAAAAACATTCTTAAATTCTAAATTCATCAATTATATTCATAATTAGATTTCTGGTTGCAAGGATTTGTACAGTCATTTTCTCTCATCCTCTTATCCTGCCGTACTGCAGCTGAAGATTCTGTTATGCTTTGTGGAAAAAAGTAAACTGAACAATATATATCTATATACTGTTGCCTTGTTGCAACCTAAATTCACTTCCTGAACCTGAAAATTTGCCATGCTTCTGATTAGCAAGGAAACCATCTCCACAGACTTCTTTCTTTTTACTAACCGTTTACTGTACCTTACTGCGTCCCTCGCTGTATTTCCTAGAATTACTAAATAGCTTATTTCGATTAAATAATCAATGTGGACAATACTATAAATAATAATTATTTTTCTTAATTTAAGTAGGCATACTCTCATCTTTTGAAACAGCCACCATTACAGAAATGAGCTTTTATATATGATAAATAAAAAGAGATTTCAACTGTTAAAATCAAAAATAGTCTTGGGAAAAACTGTTTCTCACAGAGCTACGATAATGCAGCCTGTGCTTTACTCTGTAGTACACTTAGAGAGACAGAGACTTGGTGAATTAAAACAAGGACCAACATTCAGAGTGGTTTTGTTAATATCTTTCACATAAAAGATACGATCTAATTCTTTATTCTAAGAAGGCCAACTCCACTGTTACTGTGTGTTTCAGTAAACAGTCATTCTTTGCCTTTCCCAACATCACTGAAGGATGAAGCTTATCTGTTCTGTGATGGCATAAAAAGAATCAAAAACATAGCAGCATGACAAATAAAGCAAAATAAACAAGATTATAAAAATAAATCAAAATGAATACATTTTGTTACAAAGTCTGTCATTTATGGCCAAGCACTGTATTCACATGCCTTGTCACAACATAATGAAATTCATAAAGAAACTTCTGCAAAAGAAACTGGGAAAAAAATAAAACCACCAAAAAACAAAACCACACACAAAAAAAACCCAAAACACAATGCTATTTCTTCACACAGTAGTATTTGCATGGAACTCTGTACATGAATTTTTGGGTGCTTAGAAGTGTGACTACATAATTTACAAAGTATTTCCAGCAAGACCCTGGAAATAATGACAGAAATGCAGAAAAACTTCAGATATATCCCCTAGCCAATATTCTTAGGGAACCTTCCAGTACAGAGGATAGATGAAGCAATCAGCTTTAACTGGGATTTGAGAGAATGGTTTCAGGTCAGTGAACTGCCTGGCTTGGTTTCCTTCTTTGGAGCAACTTGAAAGACTCGGTATCTTCCATATGAATTACTTAAGGGTGTAAAACAAGAGCAGAAGGGTATAATCAAAGTGTACACAAAACCAAAAAAGTCAGGATAGAAAAGCTTAGGAATCAAAGTATAAACCTACTGTAGGAGGTAAACTTATTACAAAAGTGAGACATCCACAAAGAACAATGATGGACCTGAGTGGTTAAATAAATAAATAAATAAATAAATAAATAAATAAAATACAAATTTCATACTAAGGGATGAACGTACTAAAGTTCAGGACCAGGAAGACTGAAATATGCTATGCTGTAACCCAACTCAAGCTGACTGAAGTTCCTTATCAGAATTACAGTATACAAGCAAAATTACATATGTGTAAGCTTCATACTTGGCAAAATATTCCTGTCCTACACTAATGGGTCAAAAGAAGACAGAGAAAGCCACAACACTGTTTTAAACATGCTGTAGTTCTTCATCTCTTTAAACAACCCACACCAGACAACATTCCCACTTTCTTTCTCGCCTCAAATGAGGAGGCATGCTCTTTGCAACACTCAAAAAAACCCTAGAATCCTTCTCACTACTGCTGTTCACAGCTGTCTCTAGTTTGAATTCTAGCCTCTTCTTTTGACTCATGCAGCTCTCAAATAAGTTTCCAACTTTCTTTCACCTGGCTAAGTCCCAAATCTCCTCCTCTATACACATCCTCAAAAACTGTTCAGTCCTTCTGTTCAGCAACACCCTGTTTAAATTCAGTGTTGCACTGGGCATTGTGTTTCATTACGTTTCTTTACTTGGCCATTTAGAACCTTATCCAGATGATCTTTCCTCTTTTTCCCCCTTCCCTTTCTTTGGGCTTTAACTTTTCCTTTATGTTTATTATGTGTTTGTATTACCATAACAGCTAAGAGCTCAACTATAGACCAAGACCCACAGTATGAGGCCTCCCTAAACACAAAACCTTTATTCACTCTCAAACTATCATTAGGATGATGACACATAAAATTGCCTCCATCTAATTCCATCATTTATTCCATCCCTCACTTGTATAGGCTTGAGCTTAAGCTAAATATGGTTAAGATCTCAAGTGAGCTCTTCTCCCAGCCCACACTCTTTTTTTACTCTTTTTCCCTGTTGATAAAATTCTTATCAAACATGCAGTCTCTTGGGCCCGTGGTTATGGATTTTGATTTTGCGGGTTTTCTCTGAGGCCCTCTGATGCTCCCAAACCTTGGCTTATACTCATTTCCCTCTTTCAACATCTCCAGCACGTACCCTGAATACAAAAGCTTTCACCTGGGTGCTTCACTCCTGCATCTTAACCCTCAGCCATTGCAAAATGTTCACCATCTGGTCTGCTCAAAGAATTGCCCAAATCATCCTCTTTGCTAGTTATTTCAGTCCTATAATTTATACCATTCATGGCCTTCTGCTTCCTCCCCCGTTCTTCCCTAAACAGACAAAAAAAACCCCACCCCAAACACAAAACAAACCCAAAACTAAATCCCCACCTTTTATTCTTCCTTTTAAATCCTTTCACAACTGAATTGCACCTTACCTGGCTGTTCAGTTCTTGCCATATTCCCATCTTCACTCTACTAGCACTGCCAGTTTTCCCTGCCTCTTCTCCCACATTTACCTCGCACCCCTCCGTGCTTCGTCTCCTTGCATCCCTTACACCACTAAGCCACTTCCCTACACACCTTTAAACTCCACCTGAAGCTTTACTTCTGCCGTGATGTCTAGCAGTTACTGCCTTAGAGACAGCAGGCTGGACTGATACGGTGCTAACTGAAATGGATTTGGGTTTATTGTTATGCTGTTTGTCCTCTCCTAACTTGCTGGTTTTGTTTCCCTGTTGCAACTTGTGCTTAAACCGGATTATTAAGCAGAAGCTATTTTTGTACCACAGGAGGGTATAGCACCAAACACAACAGAGCCCTTCTGCTCGTTTGCAGCCTGTAGATGCTATCTATTATGCAAAAAACTCTGTAGAACACACATGGGATCTCAGAGGCCCCAGTACTTGGCAAAACTTAACAAGACTGTCTTAGTTCAGGTTTTGTGTGTTTATGAAAAAAAGGCCCTAAATTCTAACAAAGACGTTGTTTTGTGTGTTCTTACATGTTCGTTTCTTCTTTTTTTTTTTTTTTTTTTTTTTTTTTTTTTTTTTTTTTTTTTTAGTAAATGCATTTTGAGACATAACAAATAAACAGCTTACACAAGCCTGGGCCTGAAGCTGAGCACCTGCAACTTAAATAAGATCATCATTGTTTGAGCAGGGTTTAAATAATTTAGTACAAATTGGCTTTCCTATAGGTGTTGACAAGCACATCATCACTACTTACTAATGAGTACGGGATTCCAGAGGACTGCACAGATATCACACTCCTCCTCAGACTGCGCATGTGTCCCTTGAGACAAAAGTATTTCATAAACAAGCACCTGGAGACCTTGATTTAAAAACACCTGCTCTGAAGCTGTTGGGAGGACAGATTGCACAGCGTGCAGATGGCCTTTGCAGCATGGGTTGCTGATATTTCTGATATCTGTAGTGACTGAAATAAAGTTTGTTTCCCTTCCTCCCCCACACAGACCCAACCCTTTATGCTGGCTGGTTTCATGAAAGGAGTTCATGAGCGTGCCCTCAAAGAGGTGGTGGAGGGAGAGTCTGCCACAGTCTGACAGTGACTGCAACCATAGGAATGGTGAGTCTAACAAACCCTGTCTTTGTGACAGGACAGGCTGTTGTTGTCACTGATTACCTTTTGGCCCGATACTGCAAAAATAGTGATATCTGGTGAAAAGAGGATGAAGGCATCCCAGGGGTAATTAGCGGTAAGCAGCCCTCTGATAAGCCTCACCACCTGCTGCACAATTTTTCCCTATTCTTGCCTGTGACTCCATGGATTATTAAGGAAAAACCATACAGATTTAATCAGGTCTGACATTCCCCCCAGAGCCCTGCAAGCTCTTTCTCTCCATACAAACAGGATCCCTCGATTTTAATGTCAGCTTTGTAGTCTGCAGCTCCTGGCGCAAGGTTCTTGTAAGAGTTTCAGTGCTGTGTTTTCATTCAAAGATGGAAAATAATAAAGTGAGGAAGAGTTCTGTCAGGTCTGGGTGTATGTGAGAACTTTCTGCAATGACCAGGGTCTGAGAAAGTCTCTGAAAAGGACTGGAATAGCCACATGTTCTGAATGGTTTAACTCTTTGTGGGAAGCACAGGAGCCTTTGCTGTCTGTGTGTGTTCATCATTTCAAAGCCAATATCACTCACAGCTGGAAGCGAGAAGCTTGTCACACTTCCACACTCAGCTACTGGCCCTTTCCATAAAGCAACATCAAGCAGACACCTTTTGGTCACTTTAGGCATGCTTGCCATGCTGCAGGGCAAGGCTTCTTCAAGAGGGTACAGTTCGTTGGACAGCAAGTGCAAGCCTCCAACTGGACAAAGATGGGAAAACCACTTAAAGATTTCATTTCTAACCTGGTAGTCTGCAAAGCAATTGAGAAATTGAAATATTTACAATAAAACAGAAGCCAACCCTTTGCTGCTGTTCTGATCTACAGGTTGAAATGATGACTACAGCCTCCTTTTGTCAAGGCTGTGTATTACAACCTTGGATCTCCGTCAGCATAGCAACCTACAGATCCTTCCTAGAGCTGTCCTCAGCCTGCACTCGCTATAGCTCGCTTTGTTTTTACATGCGTTATGACTACAGAGGCTACCCCTGAGTCATAGAGCTGCTCTCAGGAAACTCCATATGTCATTCTCTCATTTGCCAGCTCAAGAACCTGTCTAAGACTCAAGTCATCTCAACGGCTCGGAAGATGGGACGATTTCAATAAGGGCAGCAGAACCCAGGAACTCTTTACTGTCAATGTCCACTCCTGCTCAGAGCCAAAACTCTTAACTACTTTTCTATTTTTAGCAGAAAATTAGACTTAGCTCCCCTGGCTTGCTAAAGCCAAATATTCCTTTACCAACTTTTTTTGCCACTTTTATGCTTCTGTCTCCCACAGTCACTGAAAATGCTTCAAGCATTGGGCAGAAATTAAGTAGCCAATATTCCTTAGAAACAAAAAAACAGCTTTTAGAGAGTACCACTGATTGGTCAAACCAAACACACAGAGAATTGTTTCTGTTATTAAGAGAGATGAAATCTGGAGATGGAGGAGCAATTAACTTAATCTCAGTGTAATACAAAGTGTTAGAGTGATATAAGAAACTGTTTAATCATCTTGAGATAAACAAATAACAGCTAATATATGTTTTATAGTTGATCCTTATTTATTTCTTCAGGTTAATTGAATTTCACATTTGATAAGCTAGTAAATTTAGAACCCTAACCTGCAAGGGTTAATTGAAACTCCTCTAGAAATGTGCTTGCTCACATCCCCTGCTGTCCAGGCTGATTATGGGCAACTCCACGGGCTACATTTCACTATGCGTGGACTGTTTAAAGCAAGTCAGGTGGTCATACTACTTCGCTTATTACAGCTTAGGCTTCACACCCTATGGGACAACATGTCTGAAAAATTAACCACACTGCAAGATCGAAGAACATTCCAAATTTGGAGGAGGGATAGTCATGTTAGGTGCTGACCACCATCCAGATAAAGTGAATGAAGAGAATCAGTTTGGCTTCAATGAGAGCTGGACCAGATTCCATGACTACTGGGAAAAGTTTAAAGATGTTGCTTGTTCCGATGGGAATTAGGGATATGAAAACAGACAGTGGTATGAAAGGAGAGAATGCAGGCTCATTTGACTTGTATAGGAGCAAACAAAGGAGCAAAGCATGTCTGAGTCAAAGCAGAGGATGCACTCAACAGTTCCCATCATCCATCTAGATTTTAAAACAAACACCAAGAAGCAGCAAAGTTCCGGGAAGGCAGACTGGAGATTACCAAGAAGAATTAGATTAATAAAACCAAAATGCGTAACACAAAGATACATCGTTAAGAAAGTCTAGTAAATAAAGGCTATGCTCATGGTAGAGCATGTTAAAGCACCTTGTCCAGATTCACAGGCATGACTTCAAGCTTCACACAAACAAGTTATTTCCATCAGCCCAGGTGTGGAAAGGCAGCCCATCTTCTGAGCTGGGAAGTCAAATGAGTCGAGCTATGATACAAAGTGCAACTTTCCCCTGTGTTCCATTTGCTACAGAAATAGAAAAATAGCAAACAAAACTATACCTAAGGAAAGCATACCTTAACCATACTAGCCCCGTGTGCCCGTGGGGAAGAACAGAATCCTCCTTCTTTTCAAAATAATCTGCAAACCTAAAGTTAAAGAAAATAAGTCTTAAGATCACTAACTCCATGTGTCACCAAAGGAGGACTTCTTCCCAGCACACCACTTCTTTTCACAACTTGCAATTCCCTTCCATTGTTGTATGATGGCAGTCCGGGCTTCTCCTTGTTTAATCAAAAATCCCAGGCTGCTCAGCCTAACTGTTAGATGGGAATTTTTCCTTAACTAAACATTCATTTTTCACCCGTTGGAAAATATCAATTCATCACAAATGGCATTGGAAAGGTTTTTAAGTCTGGGCTAGAACTGAGAGAAGTCAACAGTCCAGGGATTAGCGCTCTGAATCAGAGAAGGGAAGGACTTGAACTCTGGTGTCCCACATCCCAGATGAGTACACTAACCACTAAGCTGTTCCAAGGCGGGAGGTGAGTCTGTCTCCTCTCAGAAAAATGTCTGAAGGGATGAATTTTGTTCCAACATAGTGCAAAAACAAATTGCAAAGCTTCTATCCCCCCTCCTTGAAACTGAATTCTTGTTCTCCAGCCAGCCCAGCTTGGTAATAGTTTTGTGCAAGTTAAATAGACCAGACACGCTTGTTCCTGTTGGTATTTAATAGATACTAAGTCACAAAAAAATGGAACAAAATAAACCAGCCCAAGCTTTGTTTAGAGATACTTAAAGCTGAAGTC
This sequence comes from Athene cunicularia, assembly GCF_003259725.1. NCBI lineage: Eukaryota > Metazoa > Chordata > Aves > Strigiformes > Strigidae > Athene > Athene cunicularia. The sequence goes on from NW_020799092.1 coordinate 24,589,199, forward strand.
AAAACCAGATCTAGAGAGAGGTAGTTTAACAGCTTAAGGTTTCAGAGCACTAAATGAAAATAGGTGCATCGCTGAAAGCATGGTTACTGTTACCTTTCCGAGTGCCGTGAGCATTTGGAGCGGGTATGTTTGTGAGTGTCCCTTCGACGGAGGTCTGAAATCGCTGCCCATTTCTTTCCGGTTATTTCCCTACAGATTAAGCTTCAAGCGGAGGCTTTAGGAGGAGAAATGGTGCGGTTGGGCTCGGTCGCTGTACCTGGCGAGAAGGTGGGGTCAGGGAGCTGGTAATGGAGGGGGTGTCGGCCTGCTCCCCTACTCCTCACCCGGGGGCCGGGGCTGGGGCCCGGTGTGGGCCGGGGCCGGGGCCTGGCGTGGGCCGGAGCTGGGGCCTAGTGTGGGTCGGGGATTCGTGGTGGCCGAGACC
>NW_020799092.1:24589672-24591997 GCF_003259725.1 Athene cunicularia
TTCTGTGATAATCCTGTTTTTCCCCCAGTACAGCACAAAGGGTCACCCTGCCATTTGTAACCTGTTACCTCCTCTTCTCCTCTTCCAGGTGGGACAGTGCGTTGTGGTCTTTAGCCAAGCTCCCAGTGGGAGAGCCCCGCTGAGTCCCAGCTTGAACTCTCGCCCCTCTCCCATCAGCGCCACGCCGCCTGCCCTGGTCCCCGAAACGCGGGAATATCGCTCTCAGTCTCCCGTCAGGAACACGGACGAAGCTCCCTGCGTCAACGGCCGCTGGGGCACCTTGCGACCCAGAGCGCAGAGACAAACGCCCTCGGGATCCCGGGAAGGCAGCCTCTCCCCGGCCCCGCCGCCGCCGCCGCCCGCGGGAGCCCGCCGCGGCCAAGCGGGGCGAGAGATAGGAGCGACGGGCTTCAGGAATTAATAACTGCCCTCAAATCTGAAAATCATTCCTTCGGTGTCTACTGGATTCTAGGAACCAGACAGAAGTTTTGGCAAAACCCTCTGCAGTTCCTTCTTTTTTTTTTTCTTTTTTTTTTCCCCCTTTCCTTTCTCGAGCGCATTAAATTAAATACATATTGTCTAGATAAACCGCTCATTGTGTCAACAGCTGAACTTGGGGAGCTCCGGCCGCCTCTCGGGTGGGAGAGGCAGCTCTGCTCAGCTCCTCTATCATTGTTTAATAAAGGGGATTAGTGTGCGCAGATGGAGTGCCACGAAACGTCTGGGTCTTGCTGATGGGGAGGGAAAAAAAATAGGTTTTCTCTTTCTCCTCAAGCGCTCTTTTCGCCCAATTAGAAGATTACCCCACGGCAGACCTGGACGGAGGATTTTCCCATCCCTGACGGCCGCGGGAGAGTCAGAGGGGAGGAAAGCAACTCCTGGAGAGCAGGGGACAGCAGAGCGCAAGCAGAGTTTAGGAGGAGCCTGCTCTAAAAACTCTGCCTAAATCTGCGAGCGATCGCGTTTGCTGCTAGCTGCCTGACAGCCGTGCCCTCAAGACCACCGGGGGAGCTTTTGGAAAAAAAAAAAAAAAAAAAAAGAGCCCAACCGAAAAACAAACCCCAACACACTGCGACTTCGCACCTCGCCTGCAGAGAGCTGCGCTTTGAACCTTCCCAGAGCCTGTGCCAGTCGCAGGGGATGGCTGGTCCTCGCAGGACGAGTCCAGCAATCGCTGATCCGCCGCTCCCTTCCCTTCCCTTCCCCGCCAGACTCTCAAGCAGTCAGCACGCCCGTGTTTTTTTGCTGAACACCATTTTTTTTTTTTTTCCACCCTGGGAAGACTCGGGGAGGTTAAACTCCCCGTCTGAACCGAAGCCCTGGACGAGTGCAACTGAGGTTATAGAAATCCGGGAGGGGAAATGACGAAAATGCTTTATTGTGAATAAAACAAGAGGGAGGAGGGAGAGGCGGAACTTCACAAAGGTGAAGGATGGGAAATTTGCAGAGCTGAGGATTTAGCCTGTCTCTGAGCACCGGGCAGGGGGTTAGTCAGGATTTCTGTCTGTCTCTCCGAGCCTGCAGCGGCATCTCCGCCCCAGTTTAGCTGAACCTGTCCCACTTGTCGGCTTTTGCTTCGTTCCTGAGCGGCTTTTTGGGGGAGCCCGGTCACCCACCCACCCGCAGCCCCTGGCCCTATTCCCCGCTCGGGAATTCCGTGCCAAACCTGGAACAGGGTCTTATCTTTCTAGCCAAGCTCCCAGGTCAACTTCCTCGTAGGAAAGCTGATTTATGCCTGTTTAGAACGTATGGAAAAAAGAGGCAGAAGCCAAGAGCGGCATCTCTCCAAAATCTCATTGTCTTTAAGGCGGGAAGAAGGGAGAAAGGGTAGGCAGAAAAACTAAAATGATAAGGTTTGCCTTGTCGCGGCCAGTAGGGCTTGACCCAAAAGGCAAACACAGGGTTTTGCCTCACCTTCCCGCGGCTGAAGTTTTTTTCCAGGTCCGACAAAACGTCCCGGCTAGGGGAAAACAACCGCAAACGCCTCTTCTTGGCGAGCAGCCCTACCGCAACCGAGGCCCCGGCAGGTGAAACGCGAATAAAATTGTTGTTTTTTTCCCCGCTCCTAGTCACGGAGCCAGCCGTGCCCGGGGGTGTCCCATGCGTGGAGCGATGCTTTAGCCGGACGGCCCGATTCCCCTCCCCACACCTGTGCCAAAGCATCGCTCCGCCGGTCCTTCCTCTCGTCCATACTCATCTCCTCACCCCAATTCCTTCCCCTCCCCGAGGCCAGGGGACACCCGGAGCCGGCAGGGAGGAGCAGCCGGGGGCGGAGGGGTGAGATGCTGCAGGTGGCGGCTGGTCCCTCCCGCTCCATCCTGCGGT
>NW_020799092.1:24592047-24603878 GCF_003259725.1 Athene cunicularia
TATAAGAGACAGGCTTAGACCTCTCGGGCTCTCCAGCCGGGCAGCTTCAGTTCCCTTGCCCTGTCACGGCTGGGGACCCAACTTTCCGAAAGCAGAGGACGTGAACCTGACCTTTTTTTTTATGTTGTTGTTGTCCTCCTGCAGAGGTATACTTAAAGACAGATGTATAGATGCACCACTACCTCCCCCCCCCGCCCCTTGAATCTCTGTGTGTGTGTGTGAGCCCCCCCCAGCGTGTGTTTACAGAGAAGAGGGTCGCTGAGCTGAGTTTTGGGAATCTTTCCTTATCTGCAAACTAACCTAAAGCCCTGAGACGGCGGCTTAGCGGGCTGGGGCTGAGCAGGGCTCGGGGAGACAAACGGCCGCGCTCTTTAGCCCGATTCAAACACGAGCGAGGTGATTTTTTTTAATTTTTTTTTTAAGTGATACTGCGAGAGATCTCGCCTCCGGGCAGCCAGAGACAGAGAGAGAGGGAGGGAGGGAAGGAAGGAGGGAGGGAGAGGCAGACAGCGAGGAGGGGAGAGAGACGGAGCGAAGTTTGGAAGAAGTGAGCCGCTGCCGAGAGCTCAGCAAGTTTGTTTTTCCTTCCCAGCCTCGGAGCTGGCAGAGCCCGAAAGAGGGGACTGCTTGAGGACGGAGCTGGCGCATGTGTCCCTCGGGACTGATCTCCCTTTCCTTGCAGGTTTTAAGACCCGGAGGATACAATGTTCACTAAACTCTTCCAGCAGTGGAGTTTCGCCGTGTTTCTGCTGAGTTATTCCGTGCCCTCTTACGGGAGATCGGTAGAGGGAATCAGCCGCAGACTGTAAGTTTCTCTTGTTTTGTTGGTTTTGGGGTTTGTTGTTTTTTTGTTGTTTGTTTTTGGGTTTTTTTTCTCCTCGCTTGGGTGATGGGGAGGGAGGCGGCCGGACCCCCGACCACCAGGAGCAGCCCTGGGGGGCGCCGGTAGCGCTCCCGGAGTGACCCGGGGCTACCTGCCCCAGGTGAGATAGGCAGAAGGCGTTGGGGGCAAGGAAAGGGCATTTTGCCTCTGCCTGACCTTCTCAAGCTTTTGGGAAGGAGATGTCCAAGCCGAGGGTTCATTCCTTCCCTTGGGAGCAGCGGTGCTTGTCCGGCCGATCCCGCGCACCTCTCCGCGTCCTGGGAGGGTCCTAGTAGGGAGCATCCCGTTTTGTCACACTGCCGTTTGTTACACTAAATAACCTACACTTCTTCGGCACTGGCACGGAGCCAATATTGATAAGGGCAGGGGAAACATGCAGTAGCGAGGGTCATCGTGAAACTGAAGTAGTGAACGATTTCTTTGGACTTCTGCCACTTTAGAAAAAAAAAAAAAAAATCCGAAGCGAGCCCAGTATCTGACTTGGAGGCAGAGGCATATTTTTTGATAAATGATAATGTAACTTAAGAGAGTCAGTTCAGGAAATGACCTTTTTGCTCCTTCCAAAATAATCAGCATGGTTTGTACTAATACCCCCCACGCAAAGTGCAGAAGAGAAGCCACTGGGCTGATGTAGGAGCAGCTGTCTCACACATCTAACTCACTGGCTTTCACTGTACTTGCATCAGATTTTCTAAGGAAGAAACACCTCAGCCACACTGTGGAGGGCTGTATTGTTACTATATTCAAAAGGAAGTCAGATTGGAGAAAGAGGCTTGGAAAATCCAATCACAATTTATAGGGAAACATGACACAGCAAACAATTTCAGATGGTTTTCCTTGTAAATGTTTTACGACATACATAAGGACAAGATCTCCAAATAGCACTTCCTCTGCCATTTCAGAAAAAAAAAAAAAAAAAAAAATCCCCCAGGTGAAGTGACTTCAGACACACCTAAACTTTGGCAGCAGGCAGACAGCTATTACAAATCTCCTACAGCAAATTGTGTAGAACATGTTATTGCTGATAATGCTACAGCGTATTCTTCCCAGGCCATTAATGCTTAACTGGTTTGTACTCCTTCAGACTATTGCTGAGATGTTTCTTTCATCTGAGATCAGTTTCTTCTCTTTGGATACAGAGGAACCAAACTTTAGTTTTAGAAATTAAAAAATTGAAAATAATTGAAGTACAGTCAAATGCTGTTATTTTCTTGGCTCGGAAACTCTGAACTGGATCTAAGCCAAATTTTTGTTTGTTTGTTTGTTTTGGTTTTTGGGGTTTTTTAAATTAGATTTGCTAAGAAATTCTCTCTTTTTGAAGTTAGCGTTGTTCTAACACTTCTTTTTAAAGGTCAGGATTAGAGGTCTTCCCAACATCCCCATTCTGTCCTGAGCGGGGAGAAAAAAAAAAAAAAGTGGAAGCTAAAGAGCCAAAATCCATTTCTCAGCTCTCTCTTTGCTATGGCATGTAAAACACACACGAGAAACCAGTCAGCTGTCAGTTAGTGGCATTCACTTAGTTTTGTTTGTGGGTACAGCACAAACACAGACACCACACTCAAACATGTGTCCTGTTTTAATATCACCACAAACCATTCCTAGAGTTAATGGTTAATAACTCACTTAAGCCTAGAGATGGTTTTTTTTTTTTTTCAGTCAAAGGCTTAAACCAGCAACGGATGAAAATACTGAAGCACGTTATTAGAGCCATGCAGAAATAATCAAAATGACATAGGCCTGGTTCTACAGACTTTGCTGAGGCAAATCTCCCATGGAAAGCAATAGCAAATTGTCCCAAGAAAAGATTGCCAGACATATTATTTGTTATAGAAACGCTTTAGCTGCTGAAGAACTTCTGAGAAGCCCAGTAATGCCTCAAAGTGAAATTAGATATTTTTATCAGCGTGCCCAGACACTGCAGCACCATGTCCCCAGATCTGTTCAAAATATTTTTCCTAACCCTGAGATAGGTTGAGCAGTTTTCACTCCCTTTGGAGCCAGTGGCAAGGGCGCTCAGTCTTGCAAAATCCAGACAGAGAGCTGACTGAACCCTTTCCAGTTATTTTGCTGAACTTATGATCAGACCCAGTGTGAATAGTCAAGGATAATAGCGGTTAAATAAGAGCAAGTCTGAGACAGAAAGTTGTTGCTTGAAGAATGTTGCCTCTCAGTGACGCTAGATATCTAAGGGGAAAAAAAATGAAGAAGGAATGTGCCTGAAAAGAGCAGCTTATCTAGAAGCACATAAAGTCAGGATAGTCACAAGTCATGGATTTCTATTGTTTTCCCCATAATGAGACATTAAGTCTCGTGTGTGCATAGTGAACCAGATAGAGGAATGAGTCTGGACACTCCAGTCAGATACAAACCATCAACATCCTTCTCTCAGAAGTACCTACTACTTGGAAGCTCAGCGTTTACTGTGCTTGGTTTGGGTACAGAATCTTTTTCCTTGAATGAGAGGTGCATTTTATAGAAGGCTGGAAGGGACCTCTAGTGGGTCATCTTAACCCTAACAGCCTAATATTTTTTTTACATATCGTACCCAATATGTGAATGCAATCATTCCAGTTTCCATTGCCTTCCTACTCTATGTGTGTGGGTGATGTTGTTGATATCTCCATTATGAAGCACTTCTTACATCAGCCTTCTTGGGCAAGTGCTTTTCCCTGATTTACAAACATAGGAGTTGTTTGAATAACTGAGGCAGAAGGTCAAAGAGATATCTATCTACCACATCTTCTCTGTTTTAAGGAGATTTTTGATCTAGAGCATGCAAAGGAAGTTGGTAGGCAAAATGTAATCCTTAAGTCTGGCTGAGTAATAAAAGTCATGTGAAATATAACACTACGTAATGTTATACAATCATCTGGAATAGCAGAATGTTATTTGGGGCCAGACTTGATGCTAAATATCATACAGACGTTTAAACAGAAACCCACCCTCTTTGGCACACTGACCCCTCGCACGTCAATCCCCGCATTATTTTGGAAATGCATACTCACTCAACATGTAGACCTTGTAATGCTCTTTGACTGCCTTGTGTGTGCTGGAACCAAATCCTTAGGTTTCAGCTCTGTAAAATGGAATAGCTTTTCAGTCAAGAGTACTTTAATAGCAGGCTTTAGAGATTCAAGATTTTGTCACAGTGGGTAAATTGACCAAATACACATTACAGGATTAAGGCAGCTTTAGGTTGACTGTGATAAAAAGGAATTATCCTTGGTAGTTTACAAGAGGCAGTAGGAAAGCTTTGCTCATCGCATGAGGCATGCTGTTTTAGACTCAGTAAAGCACTGAGATTTTGTGTGCTTTTCGTAAACGAGAATAGTGAAACGAGAACTGCATTTCCCATGCAAATATCCTGGGAAAATAGATCACTGAAGCTAGGAATGTAACGTGAGCAACAATGGACAGCTCGACAAGCAGCACAGAAGGATGCTACTCCGAGGAGTCCAAGGTACTAGTTTTATTAGCGTACTTGCAAATCAGACGGACCTTAATGAGAAGGTTGTTAGAAATGGCTATTGGAGAGCTTCAGGGAGCGCACCGGTCAAAAAAATTCTCCTGGGGCAGATCTTGAGCTTGCGTGAACGGTCACACCGAAGAGGACGGAACAATGTGGGTTCAGCTCAATATTATCACATTGCGTTTTTGCTTAAGGACACCGAGTGGAAGGGCATAAAATATTTGCCCTGAAGCCTGAAGTTGTCCTGATTTTGGGATGCTTAAAACACAAACAAAGCTTGGTCAAATGTGTATACTCACAAACCTGAGTATATGTAGGCCTGATTTTGAGCAAGCATCCCTACTGTATGACTTCATGCCAAAACAGCAGTCATCTTTCCGTGTCGTTGTGGAATGAGGGAAAGCTGCTGTTGGAATTTCACACTAATAGGGACGTAGTATCACTTGAATCCATCACTTGAACCCAACACTCAAAAAGCGCAGCTCTACAAAGACAAACATTGAGGGGGAATACTCTTAAACCAATGTTACTTGAAGTTGCCAATTTCAAATCGCTCTACTGTTGATTAATCGCAGATCTAAAGAATTTGGCTGAAGGGACTGAGAAAGATCAGTTGCAGAACACTCCCAGTCATTCAGCATGTTGTCTTTGTCCACCGCATTTTGACATGTGGTAATGTAGCAGGGTAACTAGGTATGGGTTGGAAGGAAGGAATATTCACTCACAGTTATGTGTTTTCTCCCATTTCACCCACATGCAGAAACAACTGCTTATCCAGCTAACTGACCAAATGATTATACGACAGGCAAGGCAGCGAATTCCTTTTCTTTGGCCAGTAAGAATCCGGTCACATGCGGTACCCTGATGCAAGATGAGAGGCTACATAGCCAATCTGCACACTGAAGTAGGGCAGTTGGAAGGATAAACTGTATTATAGCATTCATGGGAACACAGCTAAAATCCCAGCTTGTGCTCTTTCTGTGGTTCACAGTGCAGCTGTGCGTCTATCCCAGACCAAGGAAAAAGCATGTATTTTCTCACGGTCATTTATTATCCAGGTGCCACTTGTATCTTCTTTCCTCAGATGTTTCATACCTTCTTTTGCCAGTACAATATCTCTAAAAGACAGAGAGCTAACCATCTCCCAGTTCCTCGAAAACAAGACAGGGGTTGGTGAACCAAAAGGTCACGAACTCAGGAGAAGTAGCCGAGAGCCACTCAAACGAACCAGAATGCTCTTGAAGAAGATCCAGCACAGAGGGCTACCATAAAACTCAGAGAGCGCAGCAGATGAGAAATTTGGTCCCAAGAGATCACACTCAAAGGAATACTAGAAAGGCTTCTAAAACCATAATTAGACACAAGTAGCCAAGCGGTAAAATCAACGGGAGTGGCTGAGGCTCATCTCTGCTGATGCTCAGGCTGCCTGGATAGCTCGTTATGGCCTGAAGTGCCTATGTTTTAGGCACCCAAATTCAAACATTTTTCCATTACGCTCCTATAATTACACTTATTTAAATTTAGAAGTGAAATGCACTCTGATGCACTTATTTACGTTTTTGAAGTACACGACTGAGCAGAAGGAAATGATTAGACTGATGTTGTATAAACACTCCTTCCGGACTCAGTGCAAGTACTCGTTACTGCCTCTCTTGCTCGACTGCAGTGCTCCGTTATCTGACCCTTTAGTTTTCCCATCTCTGACAACTGTCATCCTGCTTTTACTGCCTGAAGTGTGATATATTAAGAGTTGTAATGCTTTCTTAGAACAGAGCAGTGACTAATCCACCTCCAGGTCCAGTGGTGTGTGATCGGTCAGCTGAGAATTATTACCCACTTAGGTCTTTCCCTTCTCTGTAGGGAGCAGCTACTCTCAGAAGCAGGACTTGCTCCAGCAGTCTGACTTAACTGGATGTCTCCAGGCCTGAGAGCTGGTACACAGTCACTGTGGCCACCACTGCCAGAGGAGAGCGGAGTTCTGCCAGGTACTAGGCAATAACCAAATCCTAAATGTTTTTTATTTCCCCCTCCCCTCTTCTCTTTCTTTAGCAAACGGGCTGTATCAGAGCACCAGCTATTGCATGACAAGGGCAAGTCAATCCAAGACTTACGAAGAAGAATATTCCTTCAAAATTTAATTGAAGGTGTCAACACTGCAGAAATCCGTGCAACTTCAGAGGTTTCACCTAACCCTAAGCCTGCTACCAACACGAAGAACTACCCTGTCCGATTTGGTAGTGAAGATGAGGGCAGATACCTAACTCAGGAGACAAACAAATCACAGACCTACAAGGAGCAGCCCCTGAAGGTATCGGGGAAGAAAAAGAAAGCAAAGCCTGGAAAACGTAAGGAACAAGAGAAGAAAAAGAGGCGAGCCCGCTCGGCTTGGCTAAATTCTGGCATGTATGGAAGCGATGTGACCGAGAGCCCACTCTTGGACAACTCTGTTACTACACATTATCACACTTTAAGGTAATTCTGCTATATCCTTTTGGGGGGAATACCATGTATTTACTGAAATTGTTACCCTTCGGTGTGAGAGGCCAAGGCCTCACTCAAACCTGGAGTAATAGCACACCTTTATGCTCAAAACTGGGCCACAGCTTTCCAAGCAGTGCACAGTCTCAAGGTACTTTCTGGAGGTAAGTAAGTACCCTTTCCCCTTTCCACCGGTGACAAAATCTTTCTTACCCATGACAAACAATTCGAGTAAACCACTTACAGCCACAGTGAGCTTCCTGAAGCTGAGCGAGTAGTAAGTAAAGTTATTTCTGCGAAAAGAAAGCACATCATAGCCGTTAATATTTCCTTTCCTGTTTTAACCTTAGTGTCTCTCATCTCAGGTCTTGGTCCCACACTTGGGCCTCAGCAGATTGAAAGCTTCGAGTTTTATTTAAGGCTCTGCATCTATAAAATGGTGAAGTTTTCTTTCCTCCCTCTCAACGCCTCCCCTTTTTGGCAACTTTCCTACCCTTACTTTACAGTTTTTCATTTTACTGTTTAACCTTAGGGGAGAACACGGAAAATTTCTCTCTTAGTAATATCTGCAAACAACGCAGACCAGCCTCTCGCCATAAAATTTTCCCTGCCATTAGGACTTTTTAATTCAGCTCCATCTTTTTTGCCAGCTCGTGAAACAATTACGTTGCTGCCGAAAAATGTTGAGCATTGGTTTTGGAGAGAGACGTGCTTCCCTCATGTATGACAATGAAGCGTTTTTCAGGGCAGTGGTGGGCTGGAGACTTCAGCCTAGGTAACCCAAGTGATTCAACCTCCTGAAGTCATCTCAGCCGGAGTGGAAGTCTGCAAACTTGCAGACAAAGGCAAGAAATTCACTCCTCAGGTCTCCTCAAATGTTTGCATTCTCTAGAGCAAAAACGCACCCTTTCCTGTCACTTTGACAGAACAGGGGCATAAGAGAAGTGTCACTTGCTCACAGTAAATCCCTTAGGAAGAGACACCACTGAGGGATTTACTAAAATCCAGTCTTGGGTTAAGCTTTACAGGCCACAGTTTGCAACGTGCTCCATCACCTCAACTTCTACTGAAGTTCTACATGAGTTTACATCTTCCTCTACATGAGTTACCAGCACCTGGGGCTCGGCATTCAGTGTCCTGGACCACAAACCAGTTGGCATGGCTGTAGCAGTTAGTACTGAAGTAAGAGAGGCTGGTTTGTCTTAGGACAAACTTAGGGAAAGCGCACTCTGGGACTCTGGTCAGGAGACACCTAATGTTTCAACAGCTCTTCAGCAACTGTGGTGGCCAATAAATAACATTGTTTTCGGCACACAGAAATCTTGAATGTAGGGAAAAAACTTCCTAGGGCATTTCAACTCATTTCTTTTTCTTACTACTCTGTCTTTGGTTGTATATCCAATGGGATATGTGAAAGAAATTACAAGTACAATCCTGTTGATTTTCCTAGTTCGGTCTTTCTGTTTCAAGTATGGCCGGATGGCTGAAGGCAGTCAGCATTACTGTGGAGTCCAGACTGCTGAAGGCAGGCCAGCTTTACCTTACTGATATTGCTGCCCAAGATGCAGTATTTCTCCAGGGCAAGAAACAGATTCCTAAAGAGGACCTACATTCTAAATACTTAATTGAAGATGATTAAGCAAAAAGCAGCCCTAAAACAGGAAAACGAAATTCCTCCTTCACAAGTATAGAGCATAATATTCTGGTTCAGCTCTTAAGAAACTACTAGTGTACAAGCTTGTAGTTATCCCAGTAGGCTGGCAAAAGATGTAATTTCTAAACGTTAAATGAAAGCAAGTCCCAACTCCCTGACATGTACTTTAGAGAGGGGGAGCCAGGTTCAAGGTCTATGTGGTTGCTGGCGCACGGTGGACAAGCACATTTTAGATGGAGGGATGGGCACATCTGAGTGAGGCTGATTCCTCAGCTGGACTGAGCTGGGTCAGGAACTTCTACTCTATGTGCCGGTGGAGGGAAAGGAAGGTGTGTGCAGGCAGGATTTCTTGCTTCACCAGGAGAAGCTGCTTTTGTAGCACCCCTAAGGCCAGCTGCAGCTTTTGAGAAGCATCATTACAGTGAAGAAGTGGACATGCATAATGCAGCGGGGTAAATGTCCAGGAACTGCAAAGATAAGCTTCGTTCATGCTTTTCGCTGTAACTTTGTGCTTTTCTGCTCAGCACACTGAATTAAAATTCTTGTAGCAGTTCCCTTTGCCCAACCTTGATCCCAAAATTTTGGGTTTAGGTCAGAAAGAAGACCAAAAATAATGTGCTCCCTAGATCTTTTGACTTCCTACAGGAAGTATCTCATAAAAGAAGCCAGTCTTGCAAAATCTGGGACCAAATCACAGAAAGCAGCTTGCAAGTAGTCATTAGCACAGAGACCATTGTCGCGATGTGGCTTAGCTTAAACTCTGAAACAAAACCTAAAATCCAGATACACATAGACAGTCACGTTGTATGAGTTGTGCATCATTATTATACAGACTGTGTTATAGCCTGAACACACCCAAGTATTACTAGTTAATTATTAAGGAGCCTCATGCTAGCGTTTCCATTCCAGGCACTTAAAACACATGGACATTCCAACTATATTCCCATTCCAATTCGATTAAGCTGTTATTACCTAATTTCCTAAGGAACCTTTCAAATGAGTAAACTCCCTAATGTTAAACGTAGTCTCATTTTCAATGTACACATTAAAACCCCCTCTCACATGCTCAAAGATTTGCTTTTTGTGTGTGTGTGTCACACCCACACACGTCTGCCATGTGGAACACTACCCACAGTCCAGCAGGAGAGAATCCTGCTCCATCCCATAGCTACACATTCCACCCTATAGCTGTTTCCCAGGGAACCAACATGCAATTACAGAAATGTGCCGTTGACAGGGGCAGAAGGGAAAAAAGCCCAACCCACCCCTTCAGCATTTCCTGCAGCACCGCTAAGAAGTAACTTAAAATAATGTTGTGGTATAGGGAAAATACTGACAGGGTAGGAGCAGCCGCTGCTTTTGTTCTCATGCTCGTATGGAAGGGAGGAGGAGAGAACTCACACCAATCTGCCAGCATCCCGTAGAAAACTCCCAAATCTGTACACAGCCGACTCTTTCAGCTCGGACTGAATGCAACAGGAGTCAGAGCTTAACACTACAAGACGCTCGTTTTCTATCAGGACCAAGCTCTTTGGCTCCCAGAGGGGAAGTTTCAGGTTTCTAGTCTTTTCATTCATTCAAGCACTTAAAGACACACGTTATCAAGGGTCTGTTCACCTCAAGACCTGAGCAGCCTTTACTGCACATACTCGTGTACATGACACCACGGAAATAAATACCTCTAAGATGAACAGGTGGCCTGTCGGTGGGAAAGACAAAGCAAATAAACCCCGTGAGACTGCTCTGATCACAAGCCTGGCATCCCACCCAAGCAGTTAACACAGCAGGGCCATGATCGCCACAGCATCCAATAAGGACCTTCTGTTTCTGCTATTCAAACAATTTTTCTCATTTCTCCAACTGTATTTTTAAAAGTTTTAGCACTTGGCATATTTATTATAGGTTGATACAATTTTTCTACCTGTAGCGCTCAGGAATCTTCTTGCACGAGGCTCTAAAGAAAAGCAAAACCCTTTCCTATTTCTCTGAATATACAATATATCGGAATAGTTGGCCTCAGTGTCATGACAAACCGCAGGTCTTCATACCACCAGATGAGATGCACTGAAGAAAATATCATAGAGGTCTTGAAAAGATGTCTAAACCAGTACAATTGTTAAACAGGTCTTATTACTGCAGGTGTTCACTAGCAAGGTATACCCATTATAGTCTGTGGCACTCTTGCTTTTAATTTTATATCCATGTATTTGACTTGAAAAATTAAATTTTTCTCTTTTTCCTGTCCTTTTTTTTTTTTTTTTTCTCTGCAGGAGGCGCTGACATTTTCAGCAAGAGATTTTTGGAAGACGTATTGCAGTATTCTGTAATAGTGAACGTATGGGAAGTATTAAAATATTTATTACCTGTAAATATTGTAAATGCTCAGAATAAAACCTTTTTCCCCCATTGCTCTCTGAAACTGCACATTTGGTTATTGTGAATTTTCCCTTTTTTTTTTTTTTTTTTTTTTTTTTTTTGGCTAAGGCTAAGACAATTATTATTGTCACATTTACCATAATTTATTTTGTTGACTGGTGTATTTATTTTGTGAACGTATCTTGGTGCTGCTGACTTTCTATATTTTTTTTGTAACATAATGCACTTTAGATATACATATCGAGTACATTGATAACTGACATAAAATGTTCCTGTTTTGTGGTTGACTTCAATGAATGCCTACATACAATTGTTCAAACTGATTTTCCTTTGTGCATGTATAATAGCAGTATTTTAAAATTTGTAAAGAATGTCTAATAAAATATAATCTAATTCAACCATGACTCAGAGGGAAAAATGTGTCCTTTAGGAATTTCAAGGGCAGGGATACTATTTTTTTTCTTTACTACATTTGAAAATCATTTTAAATTTAATGTGTTTACATTGGTTCAAACTCCCACATTTTCACATTAGCTTTTACTTAAAAATCACTCAGACCATATTTTGTTCCAGTGGTCTATTTTAAGTCAGCTAAGTTGCTGAACAACCTGGGGGTACTGTCATAGAGCTCAGACCCCGCTGCAGGGAAAACACGATTCCCAACCTTTCCAGCCCCCAGCCCTGCAAAAGCACAAGCATTACACCCTCTGAATGAGAGGATGTGAAAAGCAGCCCCAGGGGTTGCATCACTTACTACACTCTTGGAAGGTGCTCACATGTCACACCCCATAGCCTTGTTCAAAAAGAGACAGATGCTCAGCACCCTCGGCTCCCACCAACTCTTCTCAAAGATGCAAAGATGAGGAGAATCTCAGCTCTTTGTGCTCTGAGACCTTCTTATGTCGATGTGAGTCGGGGCAAAGAAAGTGTTTCCTGGGTGAACATATGAAGGAAAGAAAAAAAAAAAAAAA
>NW_020799092.1:24603928-24612241 GCF_003259725.1 Athene cunicularia
AAAAAAAAAAAAAAAAAAAAAGAAAACCGCAGTAGGTGACACATCCCTAGGTACCGTTGCACTCCTTGAATAATTTTTCCTCTCCCGCACCACAAGGACGCCTCACATGGCTCTGTTTCCGGAAAACATCTGCGTTAATTTTACTTCTGTCTTATACCCATAGATAATTGCAGTTAAGCGGGAGACCACCTTCATTACTTCATGGTCACCGGCTGAAGAGAACAGCAGGAAAAAAATTATGACGTATCACTTTTTTTTTTTTTTAAGTGAACATACGAGTCCTGCTTCCTATCCCTTTCGTTACCACCCACATGTTAATCGCAGCAGCTGCTGTGGGGGCAACCTGAATAAAGGAGATTGTTTCACAGAGATAGCTGTACTTTGTAAAATCCTACTGAATTTCCTCTGTCTCCTTTAACATCAGCAACATCAGAAAAATGCAAGCATGGAAAAATAAATTGCAAATCCTGGGAATTTTAAGATAGTTCTTGTAATTGTTGCTCCATTCTGTAGCTGCCAAGCTTTTCTTTTTTTATTCTTCTTTTTTTTTTTTTTTTTAAGTGCCATCTTTTTCCATTGCCAAAGTACAGCCATCATATAATATAAACCAGATGTATTCCTGCTCTCTACCCAATCTTGTCAAAAACTACCTCCAAGAAAGCACTAAAAGCAAGAAGACTTGAGAAAAACTTACCCATCCTCCTCCATCCACTTCTCCAAAGTGTGAAACCCAGAGCTTCATTATGTCCAGTTAATTACTACAGCCACAAAGCACATGCACATCATTTCCTTTTCAGATGAAAAATATTATACATGATGAAACATAGCACAACTTCAGGGCTGCATTAAAGAAAAAGGCACGGTTCCTACACATTTTCAACTTGGCCTCTTTGCACATCCTGCCTATTTATAGTATCCAGCTAATGCTTGGATTTATACAACTGAAGTTAACTGCAACACATTCAGATGATTTTGTATCTCAGCGTTACCAGTAAATCCCAGCTGGAACTAAAATCTTAAGCTACGGTGGGCAGAGGCAATTTATCTTCGTCAGAAAGGATGATCCTTGGCAGACATGGGGCCCAAGGAGAGTAAAACAAAACCGTACGCTCAAACGCTAAACCTTGGCTCCATAGAACTGGCCACTTCATAAGAGGAGCCCTGATTTTGAAGTGCCTTCAGTCTTCCCCATATCTTCCCACTGTCCTCTAAGGACTTGTAATTTTTTTTTTTTTCTAGTTCCTATATGTAAAATTTGAGATTGTAACAAGTCACTGCTGCAGACTGTTGGATTTAACTCTGAAAAGCTGAATGAAAGCTTTTTTTTTTTTTTGAGGAAAATAAATCCTGAAGACCCTTATTTCAGAGACAAACCACAGCAGCTTTGCCTCCCTAACTGTGGGGGCTAAAATCTTCCAGATATTCCGGTTTCGCAGACAGTTCATCCCAAATGATTCAACTCGTCTCAAAGACCCTGCAGTAAACAGGATTTATGCTGATATTCTTGGATAAACATGACATCAAATGTAAGAGGAGAAAAAAAAATGGTGCTGGAGCTTCAACCTTCACTTTGTATGACCTCTTGGAAGACTGCAGTCTATGCTCATGTAATTGGTGTTCATGTAACTTGTATTCACTGACGTTCTACATGGCGCATGTGTGCACCTGAACGTGCCTCAGATGGGCAGCTTTATGGGTAAGGAGTCATTCCCAAGAATTTGGAAGAACCAGAAGGCTGGTTGCTCACTCAACCTTCATTGGGTCTCTTCGCACCCACATTACAGTCAGAGCTAGGCTTACACAGTTAGATGTTACAGTTCTTACTTCTGCTACTTATTTTCTCTTCCTTCTCTCTCCTCCCACCTCTTCTCCCCCATCCATGCCTCATTACTTCTCCTCTGCTGAAACCAAAATCCAACTTCTGTCTTTCCATATGACATCAGCTGCCCTGCGCTCTCCTTGGCTCGCCGTTCCTGCTCCCACCAGTTCTGTCACCATCCATCTATTCCCTCCTCCTTCCCCCTCCACACCCCAAGTCCTTTCAGCTCTGCTTCACCTGGTCCCCACCATCCTCAGCAACACTCCATCTTCCCTCCTCTTTGCCCAGCTAATCCCAGGCCTCCTCTCACCCACGTCAGCTTTCTGGCTCAGCAAGTCCTTCCTCCACATCCTGGCTCGTAGTCACTGATTTTGTGTTTCTCCAAGCTCTTCAACCCAGATTTTCTCCTGGAGGGTTATGCTCTCCCCTCAGCACCCACACCAGCTTCCTCCTGCTCTTTACCCACCAGCCAACAGTAAAACCAACCAGAACAAAGCAGGGAAGCTTCCTCCTGACTGTTGCTTTGTGTCGCCCCATCCCAGTGCCCTTTCCCAATCTCCTGGCTGAGCAGGCATTGAGGGAAGGTCTGTCTTTGCCCTCATAGCCTCTGAGCACGAGCCTGCTCAGACAGCGGGGTGTGAACTCTGGGGGAACATGGGAGCTGGAGGGAGGCGGGGTACCTTTGGTTGCTTGGTAAGGGATGTATACTCGATGTCCAGTCATGCACAGGAGTTGGACTATGATCAGTGATGAAGGCTTTTGCTGATAAAGGAGCTTTCACTAAATTAATGTGGTTTTTTTTCGGAGGGCTACAACATGGCCACATGTACTTCAAGGTGGTAAAAGAGCATTCCCAATGCATAGGATGCGCTTCCGAATTTCCACTTTTCCAGCTGAGCCACAGAGGTCCTAGGGCTTCTCAGAAGAAACTCCAGAATGTTTTTTATCATGGATAATACAACCGGCTTTCTTTGTTTTGCATTTTCACTGAAACTTTCTAAAACACACTTTACAGCAGCACGAGAGATCAAACATGAGTCAAAATTACAAAGAAATGAAGCCGGGGTGTCATGGTAGGAGATGGTGGGCTAACTCAGAAGTGCACTGAACAGCTGTCCTGCCTCTCAGATCCAGCTAACAGTCAGAAATGTTGTTACTCCCCAAGATCTCCAAGGGGAACCTACATTTGGCACCCCACTGCTGCTCTGGTTTTAAA
Organism: Athene cunicularia; assembly: GCF_003259725.1. Taxonomy (NCBI): domain Eukaryota; kingdom Metazoa; phylum Chordata; class Aves; order Strigiformes; family Strigidae; genus Athene; species Athene cunicularia. Next base: position 24,606,964 of record NW_020799092.1, read on the forward strand.
GTAGTCACCATGTTTACTACAGAACTTAAAAGCTGTTAAGAGACATCAAATGATGACAGCTCTTCACAACAGCTACCCTGTGCTGGACCTCAATAACAGACCTTGTTAGGCTCTGTGCACTTGGCAGTGGTAGCTCCCTAACAGTGGAGTTCCACTCTCAGAGTTTGTTTCGTGGTCCTTTGTAAATACAGACATTCATTTGGCGTTCAAGACACACAAAAAAGCCAATATGCTTTACGCCTATACTATGAAATGACTCTATGCTTTCAAGGAAGGGATTTCAGGCACAGGGACTATTTGGCTTAGTTTTAGGCATTCACCATCTCAACATGTGGACAGCCCTACTCCCATTACAATGCACCTACAGTGTAGTAAGCATGCGTGTTCACTTATGAGTAAGTGCCCTTGATCTCCTGAGCCACCACAGAGAATTTGGCTCCCTTGCAGTAATTCAGAAAGTAGGGGAATGCTGCCTGTATTTAGTTACAGTCTTTGGGAGTTTAAAGCATTTTGTTATTTGGTCACAATTTACTGCAGAGAAAAGGTGCTGGAATAGTTTCTCTGGAGTCTGAAGATCCTTATATAATTACAAAATAGATACAAGTAGAAGAAGCACAAATTGCCTTTTAAGCACCACACCACAAGACCTCCCTTAATAAGATGGAAGCCATCAGCATGAGGAGGCAGGTCATGTGAGCAACAAACTCAGTAAAAAGTATAAATTTTGTGCTCTCCTGAGACACCAGTTTCTTCTAAGGACTTCAAGAACAAAGCAGGGAAAGAGGCACGTGGATTTGCTCCCAATTTTAACAACAGGAGCGCCGGGACTCCATGGAGAGGTCATTTTACTTCTTTATCCCAGTCATTATTCAAAATGGGGTCAGACTTGCCCACTTTTCTAAAATGTTCAGAGCTCTACTGAAAGCCTGGTGCAAGAAGGCAAAACATTGTAGAGCCTGCCCTCTCTCCCCAAGTTCTGTTGGGTTTTGTTGTTTGTTTGTTTGTTTGTTTGTTTTCCCCATAGTTGGTTATCCCAGTTCTTTCACTCAAGCTATGAAGACAGTCATCAGATAGTAAGCCACAGGTTTCAAAATTCACCCAGATAAAGGTGACCATGCTTAAAGACAGTTTCTCATCACCCGTCCACCACAATGCCTCTCTAGGCATTGACTTCGGTGGAAGTTATGTGCACAACTTCCCACACAATCCTTTGAAAATATACTCCCTAGAGTCCTCTTTTAATTGGTTTCCTGGACTGTTCTCCTCACAAATAATTTTTTCCTACTGTTAACGTTAACTAATTTGCTGTGGAAAATATCTATGATCTAACCCTCTCCATGCCTCTCCTTCTGAACGAGTTAGTGATCCGACAGAGCGGATTGCACTGCGTATGCCATGGACTGTCCTTTTCTAACAGCTGAATCTTGCTCTCTGACGATGCAGGTGAGCATCCTCTGCACCTTACTGGGTTCACTGCTACACTAGACTACACGTCTGGACCTTAGAAAGAATGTTTAAGACCACACTACATACTGTGGACAAGCTTCCCTTAAGGAAAACCTCAGAAAATTTGAAGAGATTTTTCTTCCCGGGGGAACTACAAAGGTTTAGCTCTCCGTATGCACTAACGAAAATCCTTCATTAGCAGCAAGACATTGGAATGGCCTTTCTTGCCATGGCTGTGCATGTACAAGCATGTTAGAGGTAGGAGGGATTTGTGTGGATTAATGCCATTAGAATGTCATTTTATGAGATCTGGATCACTCAAACAGAAAACTAAGGCACGACAAAAGGAAAAAAAAAAAAGTATCCCACCTTGTAAACTGAGTTTTCCAGGACATATCCAAATTTTCCATTTTGTCACTACACTGAAGGAGCGAAAGAGTTCTACTCTGAAACATCTCAAGTTTTCACACTCCTAGTCACTTTACCTGTATTCAGAAACTTATTCTTGCCCCTCTTTCACCCTCTAGTAGCTGAAGGGACACGGAAACACGGAAACACGTCAGAGGAAATCACTGAGCGCAGCTAAACTCTGGTCCAAATAAGACCAATTCTTTTCCCAATAAGAAGATAAAGTGGCCGTTTGCCACTTTGTCCGTAATTCAGTCCTGCAACCAGATCAGCCCTCAGTATGAAATGTGAACTGCCCCACGGCTCCTCTTATCTGGGGCTCATAGGAGCGGTGACCCATCAGCATGAGAACCAGGGGTATTAGTAACCAATCCCTCCCTCAGACTTTTAGGTCAGTCTGCTTTTGCAATTCTGAGACAAGACACAGAAGATTTAGTACTTCGCTGTACCCACTTAAAATGTCTACAGTTTTCAATGCCAGCAGGCAAGAAGTGTCTGTAAATAGATTCTTTTCCTTTCTACCTTTTGCACTGCTCCAGTTCCCGCTCCAATAATAACCAGGAGAGATTTACCAGGAAAGCACATAGACTTAATAAATTCTTCATAAGACAAAATGGGCTTATCATGCTTGTGGGGATAACGATGAGTCTTCTCATTGTGTCGTGATGCCATTCCACTGACATGTATGAAATCACAAGAGATGAAGGGTAAGTCTCCTTGTAACTCACTAACGATACTGAGAAGTTAGCTTAAATGTACCTTGGGTTGACAGGCTCGCTTTACAGACTCAAACTGTTTGGGTCTAACACACCAATATGAATCCCACATGATTGCTTACAATTAATAAATATGCAGGGATTCCACGGTCTCCTGATTTCTTTGACACAGATGGGTTGTTGACATACGCTAGTGCTCAGTACTGCAAGCACTGATCACAGAGAGGTTCTATGTGTGTGTTGGATATAGAATCTACCAGTCGCAAAACTGAGCCAAAGCACAGACTCTGCAAAGCTGAAGAACAGAGGCAGAGCCACCACCAGAGGCTGGGAAGATCCAAAGGTTCATCTCTCGAGTACAACCGGGCAGCACTACTGATAGCTGCTTGGTTGACAGTCAGTTCCTAATGGTATGCTGCGAGGAACTGAGACCAGGATAAAATCTTGAAAAAACTTTGGGATATCTTAAGTGTGAAAGATACAGAGAGGCTGTTCTGTAAAAGGCCTCTTCTCAAGTAGCCTAGCTGTTGTGCAACGGCTACAGGAACTTCCTTACAGGACAGAGTAGTTTTGTTTATATTTGAAACACCAGATCATGAAATAAGATACAGAAAATGCTATCTATGTTAATGAAATGCAGCTGACATCCACTGATTTTTTTTTTTTTTTTTTTTTTTTTTTTTTTTTTTTTTTTTATTTTTTTACATTACACTTACTCTCACATCAGGACTCCATAGGGCTAAGCAGATCCAGAGCTCTCAGTTTTGCTCGGTTTCAGAGGCTCACTATTGGCAGGAGAATGAAAACTTTAAATAAATATATCCTGATCACTACGACTGTATTCAAGTTATTCAGATAACGGTAAAATGACATGGGCTAAATACTTGGAGTTAAGAGCAGCTCTAACGACAGATGATCAGTCATTTATATTTAATCCATTTAAGAGATGCTTTTATCAGACGAAGATCAACCCGCTGGGACCATTAATAGTTACACTTACAAAAAAAGACAGCAGCCAGAGACCAACAGAGACAGACATAACAAGAGTTAGTCTCACAGTCCAAAATCACCAGTAAATTTAGAACACACTTACACGAACAATTTGCTGTGCATGTTATTATTTAAACTATTGTAGTGAGAACATGTGCATGCATAATGAAAAACAAACACAAGGATCCAATTAAAATTCTCGGAAAAAAAAAGACCTCAGGAAAACGTGCGGCTCATCCTAGGTGATTTTAGCACATTAAGAGGAAAGAGAAGTCGCCTGAAGCTGGGAAAGAGCAGTCCACGGTGTGGTCTTATTTGTCAGATCCTAGCTAGGATTATACGGAACAATCTCCATTGGTTTATACAATGTCTGTTGGGTATTGTGAGAGGAACACTTGTCCGGGTGCACTAGAAACACCCCGCAGAGCTCTCTGCTGCAGGCTGCACTCACCTGCTCGTCATCTGCCTCATGTGCACAGGCGGGCTCGGCTCGGCTGAGGGCAGGCTCTTCATCCAGCTGGGAAAAAAAATATTTCAGTAGCTAGCACACAAACCAGAGGTTGATCTCACACTGGATTCTTGGGAGTCATCCTGCATTTCGCCAGTATTTTCCCTTCTGCCACTGGGCAGGGCTAGCAAGAACAAGGAAGATCTCACAGCAGATGAGCTGCTTAGCTATCTCGGAACAAAAGTGAGCACTTCTAAGAAGCAAAATTCTGGTGTCAATTTCCCCTGATGCTATTTTCAACAGCAGACTACAAAGTCATTCACGGTCATTTTCTTTAACACCCAGACTTCTGCTTTTTTTTGTTGGGCTTGGGCAGGCAGGGGAGGGATGCTCTAGGACTATATTCAACTGCCCTTAATTAGGCAAACCTTCCATTGAGTTCACTGGCACTTTTGCCTGCATCAAAATGTATTCCCAAGGGGCCCCTCAGAGTTTGACAGCATTTAAGTGTTCAACACAATTCCTCTTCCAGTTTATAACGAACCGTCTCTTCTTTACGTACAAAGATGTCTCAGTCCTAGCCTCTGATGCCCTTCCCTTTCACTTCCATCCTGCAGGACTGTCCCATCAACCCTCTCACAGTACAGATTTATATGCTGTACATATAAGGTGAGCAGGCTTATAGCTTCAGAGCCTCTGGCACAAGGTACAAAGTAATAGCAACAAAAACACTGACACATGCAGCTGTTTCTTTAAATAAGGGAAGGCCAAGCAAGGTGACCGCTGCCAGCCAAGTCTGAATGTATAAAGAGAACCACTTCCAGAAAGAGGGCTCACAAAGTTCTTGAAAGTGGGACCACCTCAGAGATGAAGTTAGTCCCTTCCCCTCCCCCAGTCTTCCCTGACCTGCTTCAAACTTGAGCAAATCAGTTTTTCCAAGCTTCTCCTTCCCTCCCTCCTTCCCTCCCTCCCTCCCCTTGAGCAGTCTGATTTCTCTATGTGAACATTTTGGCAGATCTCAGAACAGTTTTACTCATTCATTTAATAGTCACAAATAATGGTCCTGTTTCACCGGCTAATTATTTCAGCAGTCTCACAGATGCATGCCTTTCCTGCACGTTCAGCGAGGAGGAATCCAGTGCCCACACAAGCAACGATATAACAATCCGATTAAAAAACTGATGCATTCTGATTTCTTCCCTTCAACAGATTTTTGCTTTGGGGATGTTTAAAAGGAAAAAAAAAAAAAAAAAAAAAAAAAAAAAAAAAA
>NW_020799092.1:24612291-24617124 GCF_003259725.1 Athene cunicularia
AAAAGAAAGAAAATTAGTCCATTTTTTTTTTTTAGAAGGGCACAGAACGCAGGACATAGATGAAGAGAACCACTGGAGGTCACTGTGACAGAAAAGGAGAGTGAGTCAGATGAAAGCAGGACCTCCAATGCACCAGTCACCCGTTTGAGGTGGTGGCGGGGGCTGGAAAGGCGAGAGAAGAGACTGCATCTCCAGTCTGACTTTACTGGAACTTGGAGGCACTGGCTGCAGAAGCAAGGCAGGAGACGAGGCTCGTGTCCACATCAAAAGCCTGAATTCTGACCAGGTTTCCCTTCAAAGAATCTCCAACTTTTATCTCCCGTATGTGTTTACCGTCTTCAATCTGACTGTGAAGTGTCCTGCCCTGCTCAGAGCCTCCCAGCCGCGCTGAATAGGAGCTTTTGTAAAAAAACAAAGTTACGTTATATCTTACATATATATAAAATACCATTTTGCTTTCAGAAATACTTTTTTTTTTTTCCAGAAAAACAGATTTTTTTTTTTATTTTTTTTCCCTAGCACCAAGGGAACTTTAACCAAAGGCTGCAGATGCTTTGCCTCTGCCCTGGCTGGCAGCGAGGCTTTTGCGCCCCAGCCCTGTACACAGCACATGGGACTCGTTCCTAAAAGGAGAATCACACATCGCTTACAGCGCCGCCGACTCTCCGACCTATTTCCAAGAACTGCATAGCTTGAAATCCTCATTCGCTTTATTAATGCCTTGTGTAGGAGGGAGGGAAGGAAGTGTGGTGGGGGCGAGGGGGACAAGGCAAGAAACATCACGCCTTTCAAATGCAGGGGGTCATTTTCTGCTTTTTCCACCCTTCCCCCCCGCCAGCTGTTAAATCCCACGTTTCTCCAGCGATGCCTGCTGCCTCTGCGACAGAGGTATGCACAGCAATCATCACTTGCAATGGCTGAAAACACTTGGCCAGACCCACAGGAGAAGAGGTTTGCAAGTTCATTTGGAATAAGAATCCGAAAAGCTACATAAGCTTTTTTTTTGCTTTTTTTTTTTTTTTTTTTTTTTTTTTTTTTTTTTTTTTTTTTTTTTTTTTTTCTGCCCTTTAGAGGCCCCCTCTTTAGCTTGCAGCTTCCTTTTCCACCCCATAGTTGCTCTCTCAGTTCAATGTCTGCTGTGCCCTTAAGCCACCCTGTTGCCCTTCACAAGTTTCTGGTAACTTCGTATTCAGCACAGAGTACTTTGTAAAAGCAGAAGAAAAGTGAAATATCTGCTCTCGAATAAAAGAACGAAAATGAAGCTGCAAATGCTGCCTCTTGCAAATGATGTCCCTTCACAAGCAGCTTTCCTTTCTGCCTTGGTTTTTGTGTTTGTCTGCCTGTATTTTTGACTAATAACTATGCATACATGCACATGCACGTACGAGTGTGTGTGGGAGTGAGAGCCAGAGAGCATATAAAGGGTATTTGGGGATTCTTTGGTTTTGGACTCTCACACACAGTTGGGGGAGGCGAGTTATAAACATATAGGTAGATCCAAGAACGAATACTTTAATATTTGCAGATCTTGACGGCTGCCAAATGCTAGCATTTCAGGGATGCATATTCACATGCAGCTGGCGACACGAGTTGGAAGATACCCAACATTTTGCCAGTTAGGTTCCAGACTTGAAATATCTCAGCAGACCCATATGTGTATCTTAACACCGAGTAGGGAATGTTTCCCCTTATTCTCCATACTCATTAGCTAATAAGCAAGCATAATGGTTTGCTGAGAATAAGAGAATGGAAATAAATCCTGGCCTTTTAGAAAGAGCAAGTTATCCTTCCCAGGGCCTCCAAGTCAACCTGTTAGCTCCCTAACCTGGAGAGAGACACCAAAGCTTATTAGGCTCAATAAAAATCAACCTGCCGTCACCCTCCTAGGGGATGCCTCACCTTCATGATACTTTCTAGGCATTTGTGCTAAACGGCTCATTGCAGCTGGACTTTTTATTTCATTTCATTTTCTTAAGGCTATCACACAGCTCCAACATTCCCCAGCTTGTTTACTGCTAGTCTCACCAGTAAGCTGGGTGCCAGTTTTATTTAATTTGTTTTTCCAGTGGCAGCAACAATCTGTGTGGAAAGCATAAACAGAGGGAAAGAATCTGGGATCAGCAAATGGTGTGCACAGCTGCACACCATAATTTCCGCTAGTGAAAGTTTTAATTCAGTTCATCAGAAGAAGAGCAGAAGAGTTGGAGGCAAAGAGGTGGAGTAGTGGAAGAAATATAGCAAGAGGAAACAGTAAAATCCAAGGCAGCTGGAGAGTCTTGGAGTCATTATAATTAAGGTCCAACAGGTTACAATTTCTGCAGAAAATAAGTCAAAACCAGAAACCAGCCAACAGGTCTTCAGGAGGGATTGTTCAAAGATGTGATTCTAAAATACATTGTAATGGAAACAGGAAAACTGCATTCTGCCTTCATTTCTCTTGCAGATAAGAACATTTCACCAGGACACAAAATGAGGGGGAAAAAAGAAAAAAAATATAAAAAATTCGTATGAGGAAGAAAACTACAGCAATCCAAAAAAAAGGAAGTAAATAAATTTAAAAACCAGAAGTTACAAAGCCTTACTATTGGAGGTGAAATGTCCAAAATGACATTTCAAACCCCTTTTTAATAAGAATATGGCAAGTAAATGGTAAAGTTGGAAACCACGGCAGACAACAACTGTAAATATAGAAACGACAGGAAAACATACCCATCACCTGCTCCTCGAAGGCACTTACACAGCAGCCGTTATTGGTTGCAGAAGCAGTTAGCTATTGAACAGAGCAAACTGCGAGTATCTACACTTCGAACTAATTAGGAGAGGTAATAGAAAAAAAAAAGTATAAAATCGATAGTGCTATTTAAACAGAGAGGAAGGAAGGAAGGAAGGAAGAGCCTCGCCAATTAACAGTCAGGAAATGCAATTTCGGTCAGTAATTGGAACAAAGCTGAAAATGCTCAGAGAAGCATCCTCAGCATTTAGAGGTTGGTAGGTGAGTCAAGAGTGAGAAGCATGGCTCCTAGCTTGTTTCTGGCTAAGTATCTTTCAGCGTCACGTCTTTCCCTTTAAAGGGAAAGTAGTCTTTGTAGTTTTTAGGCCATCCCATTTTAATCCATCCATCCAGATGGATTCTGTCATTTGTCTGGCTGAAAGCTCGTTGCAGACCATGATCATGTCTCCGTGGTCATAACTGCCTTTTATGCCCCTACTCGTGAGATACTATTAACTGGCCCATGTTCGCTGGCAGGGGATGATCATGACTATTGCTGTTATTGTTAGACTGAGCTCAACAGAGTAATTTAATCCTCTGTGATCTTGGATGATTCCTCTCCCCGCCTCCCCAGCAGATCTATTTCACCGGAGCACGTAAACTTTCATTTGGCCACCCAACTTGTAATTTTTTTTTTTTTTTTTTTTTTTTAGCTTAGAGACGCTTCTACAATGCCTTTGGGCTGTATCTGAATGCCTGGTACATCTCATTGTAATTTCTGGGTAATATCTAGTCCTGCCTCTGCTTCCAGATGAGGAGTTCAAAACAAAAGCTGTTAGACCAAGCTGGAGATGACAACAAGTGGACGGTTTTGGAGATACCACCAGAAGCCATGTTTCATCCTTCCTTTGTGAGAGGCCACACTTCTGTTCAGTTAGCAGAGCCATCCTGCTCTTCTCCTGCTGGGTCCTGAATTGGCATCGGTGTCTGGACAGGCCTCCTCTTTCCCAGTTCTTTCTTTCTTGTGGCTGGTAAACCTGCTGAGAGGTTGCCACTCCTTTCTCTTCCCCGGTAAGCATTTACTGGGGAGAGGAGAGGAGAGGAGAGGAGAGGAGAGGAGAGGAGAGGAGAGGAGAGGAGAGGAGAGGAGAGGAGAGGAGAGGAGAGGAGAGGAGAGGAGAGGAGAGGAGAGGAGAGGAGAGGAGAGGAGAGGAGAGGAGAGGAGAGGAGAGGAGAGGAGAGGAGAGGAGAGGAGAGGAGAGGAGAGGAGAGGAGAGGAGAGGAGAGGAGAGGAGAGGAGAGGAGAGGAGAGGAGAGGAGAGGAGAGGAGAGGAGAGGAGAGGAGAGGAGAGGAGAGGAGAGGAGAGGAGAGGAGAGGAGAGGAGAGGAGAGGAGAGGAGAGGAGAGGAGAGGAGAGGAGAGGAGAGGAGAGGAGAGGAGAGGAGAGGAGAGGAGAGGAGAGGAGAGGAGAGGAGAGGAGAGGAGAGGAGAGGAGAGGAGAGGAGAGGAGAGGAGAGGAGAGGAGAGGAGAGGAGAGGAGAGGAGAGGAGAGGAGAGGAGAGGAGAGGAGAGGAGAGGAGAGGAGAGGAGAGGAGAGGAGAGGAGAGGAGAGGAGAGGAGAGGAGAGGAGAGGAGAGGAGAGGAGAGGAGAGGAGAGGAGAGGAGAGGAGAGGAGAGGAGAGGAGAGGAGAGGAGAGGAGAGGAGAGGAGAGGAGAGGAGAGGAGAGGAGAGGAGAGGAGAGGAGAGGAGAGGAGAGGAGAGGAGAGGAGAGGAGAGGAGAGGAGAGGAGAGGAGAGGAGAGGAGAGGAGAGGAGAGGAGAGGAGAGGAGAGGAGAGGAGAGGAGAGGAGAGGAGAGGAGAGGAGAGGAGAGGAGAGGAGAGGAGAGGAGAGGAGAGGAGAGGAGAGGAGAGGAGAGGAGAGGAGAGGAGAGGAGAGGAGAGGAGAGGAGAGGAGAGGAGAGGAGAGGAGAGGAGAGGAGAGGAGAGGAGAGGAGAGGAGAGGAGAGGAGAGGAGAGGAGAGGAGAGGAGAGGAGAGGAGAGGAGAGGAGAGGAGAGGAGAGGAGAGGAGAGGAGAGGAGAGGAGAGGAGAGGAGAGGAGAGGAGAGGAGAGGAGAGGAGAGG